>NW_006296056.1:2035272-2036012 GCF_000327345.1 Myotis davidii
TAACCCTGTTCCTCTTCCTGTTGTTCTGGCACCCTCATTATTCGTATATTGCTTCGTTTCATGTTGTCCCATAGCTCCCTGAGACTCTCCTGTCTTTCCATTCTCTATCTTTAGGTCAGTGGTGTCATTCCCTAGGGGTCAAGGCATTTATTCTTGCAACTGAAACAGCATTTAGTATATTGTATTGTAAGTTACCTGATCTCAATATTTGTTCCCTGTAAACTAAAGTGAAAGTTTTTCATGAGCCTGGATATTCTGAATTAATTTTGCATTTTCTGGCCTCCAAAAGACATTTAATGACAGAACACAATTATGAGTGAATATTTAAGGTTTAGGTTTGAGGAAAGTTGTGAGTGAAACTATCAAGAGAATATTGGGGGTAAGAATAGAAAACAGAAATTAAAGAAACCATGGAAAGAGAGTTTTAAGAAAGATCCACAACACTGAAAGATTCACAGTACCGAAAGTTATTCATAGCTGTGACCTAGAATTTTTTTTATCTTCTCCTTTGGTATTTTTTCTATTGGTACTTTTTGTCTGTCCGTGTGCCTTCAATTATTTTTCAAGATACACAGATCCTGATGTTTTTAAAGTTATGTAACACTTCAACTAAAACCTAATGTAGAAATCAACATATATGTGAAACGTGAAAGTTTGGTTCTCCGGTTGAGCTCCACTCACTGTTCCTCCCTCACTATCTCAAGGCATGTTCTCAAGAACCTGTATCTTGATATTTCCCT
>NW_006296057.1:0-1094 GCF_000327345.1 Myotis davidii
TTCATGTTTTCATTAAAAAAAACATATTAAGTACCTGCTAAAATTATATATACACTATGCTAGGTCCTGAGGTACAAACCCCAAATAAGAGACAAGGCCTCAGACCCCATGGTGTTTACATGTTGGAGTGGTAGGTAGGAGTCTAGAGAAACAGGCAAAAATATTGAATAAAGTATCTTATTCATTCATTTGTTCAATCATTAATCAGTTCCTTCTCAGAACACCATATATTATTCCCATTAGGTAAACATTTCTATAATCTTATAGATTTGACCTTGAGTATACATTGCCTTGATATAGCATCAGAGTAATGGCTCAGTGCAGATTCTATTTTATTAGTTATTTATTAAAGTATGACAAATTACTGATCCAAACTCAATGGTAACTTGAGATGGTACAAGTTATATGCCTTTAGTTTTTAAAAACCTTATATGAAACACCAATGATACTACTAATCAATTTAAACTGGGTTTCCTAAAGGCATATGAGCAATGACATGACATATTTATATATGTATTTAAATATAATATAAAAAGAAATGATCTTTTCGGGAGTGGAAATTTAGAAGTGTTTATTATTGGTGCAATTGTATTCATTGTTCAATTTTCTTTAACAAATTCTCCAATGGTACTTAAAATGACTTTTATCTACACTAATAAAAGACAAACATGTCAATTGACTGTACCTTTGCTATGCCTTAAGCCATGCCTACCAGCCAATCAGAGCGACTCTATGTAAATTAACCCAACCAAAATGGTGGCCGGAAGCCACGGAGCTGGAGCAAGCAGGGAGCTGGAGCGCAGGAGGTTTGGTTGCCCCGATGATGGAGGAAGCCAAGCTTCCTGCCTGCTATGGCCGGCTCTGAGCTCCACTCAAAGCAACAAAGTTTCAATTATAGAAGATAAAAAAACCACAGATACCTGCTTTCACAGAAAGGAGAGGCTGGGAGCTTCTGTTGCCGGGGGGCTTGGCCAGCCTAAAAACAGCCATCAGCCCCTCTCCCAGACTGGCCAGGCACCCCAGTGGGGACCCCCACACTGCAGCAACAAGATGGTGGCTAATTTGCATATTTATGCATTGTTTACCCATATCTT
>NW_006296057.1:2769-30262 GCF_000327345.1 Myotis davidii
CTCCTGCATTGAGCGTCTGCCCCCTGGTGGTCAGTGCACATCATAGCGACTGGCCAGTTGTCTGGTCATCTGGTCGCTTAGGCATATGTATATAGAGGCCCAGTGCACAAAAATTTGTGCACGAGGGGGGTCCCTTATCCCGGCCTGCCCCCTCTCACAGTCCAGGAGTCCTCAGGAGATGTCCTACTGGTCTCCCTCTGCAGAAGGCGACCGAGTTGATCAGGAGAAGGCGCCGCTCCAATCGCCCCGCTGTTGCTGCTACTGTCGGCCGCAGCGGCTGCGAAGCCTGAGCCCCGGGCCTCACAGCCCGCCAGGGCTCATGGCTGCCTGAGCCCTGGGCCTCGCAGCCACTGTGGCTTTGTCCGGATGGACATCGGGAAGATGTCCACCCTAATTAGCATATTACACTTTTATTAGTATAGATAGAATAGAGGCCCGGTGCATGAATTCGTACACAGATGGGGTCTCTCAGCCTGTCCAGTGATCAAGGCTTATCAAGGAGCCAGCCGGCCAGGGGAGGGACCCCAGGAGGTTGGCTGGCTAGCCCCCTGATTGGGGGCCTACTGGGGGGCCCAGCTGGCAAAGGGGAGGGGCTGCAGGAGGTTGGCCAGCTGGTCCCCTCCCCCCGATCGGGGCCAATAGGGGAGCCTGGCTGACCAGGGTTAGGGGCCAAGAGAGGGCTGGCTGTGGGAGGTTGGCTGTGGGAGCACACTGACCACCAGGGGGCAGCTCCTGCATTGAGTGTCTGCCCCCCTGGTGGTCAGTGTGCATCATAGTGACTGGCTGACTGGTTGTTCCAGTCGTTCCGGTCATTCAGTCGTAATGGTCACTTAGGTTTTTATACATATAGATGTGTGTGTGTGTCTAATAATTTTGGAACACGAAGTAAGGTGGTCATATAAATTTAAAAAATTTTGATGATAAATATTGAATAATTATAGAGAATTCTGTTAACTAGGTTTTTTAAAATATACTTTTTATTGATTTCAGAGAGGACAAGAGAGAGACAGAAGGAGACAGAGGGAGAGAGAAGGAGAGAGAAGGACAGAGAGGGAGAGGGGGAGAGAGGGAGAGAAGCATCCACAACCAGGGCATATGGCCTGACCAGGAATTGAACCATGACCTCCTAATTCATAGGTCGATGCTCAAACACTGAGCCACACTGGCCAGCTAATAAGGATTTTTTAACCTAAATTCCCTCACAATTCAGAAAAAGTGTTATATGCATAAACACTCAATAAAGGTTGCTGTTATCAGAAATTGAGTTTTATGTCATAATCTCTCTCCTGACCTCATTTGATTTTTCTGCCCACTCATTTTGGCCATATCCTAGCAGTTCCATCTATTGTGCTCCCCCCACCCAGCTTTATTGGGATATAATTGACAGATAATATTGTAATATATGTAAAGTTATACTCCTGTTGGTTCTTAGTCTTTCACGGGTTTAATGGGATCTTTCCTAACTCCTTGGAACAAGTCAGAAAATACTTTAGTACTTATTGATAATTCATAGTAGCAAATGATAACTGAAGGGCTTACATTTACATAAAAGAAACTGAATCTTAAAAAAGACTTCAAATGCATTCAATGCATTGCATTCTTTTAAAAATGTTATAAAATGAACCCTAGTGCTCTATGATAATTTCCTCTGAATCCAAATAGTTGATTATATATCACATTCCCTAATTAAACTGGATAAAGGAACTCTATGAACTTACAATAATGTCTTTCCCCGTGTTCCAAATTATAAATTTTATTAGGTTACCAATATAACCTAGTAAAGAGATAGTTGACAGTCCTACAAGTAAGATCTCTGTTTTGTTCAGCGATCTTTATCACATTGGGTGAGTAATGTGTTCTAAGGATGAAATCCACTGAGGTATATCCTTGACTTATATGCATTATGTGTCTTACAGGGTAGGTTTTCCAGTGTGGTGGAGGATGACTTGAAGAACACTAAAACATCAATCCGCAATGTGCAAGCCATCTTGTTGAACCCCTTCAGTGCTGACACTGTACTAGTTGGACATAGCTATGAACATAGTCTACATACTCTAAAGGTAAAGAACTACAGGCTCATATTTTTTCAAAATTCTATGTTAAGATGGTATTCATTAACATTGTGTTATCATTAATGCTTGATTTGCTGATCAAGATGACAAGAATCCCTGTCTGTGCGGTGTAAGAGCTACTACAATCATTTGGCTAATCAAGATTAGAAGGAAAGGCTGCCATCAATTATGATAAAACAAAATCATTGTCTTTATCAAATGAACAGGGCTAAGTTTATCAAGTTATTTTATTCACATACTTGGAGATACATTTTTTTTACGTTAAATCAAGTACATTTTATAAATGGGCCCAGAATCAAATGTCATGTTCCTTTCTCTTGACATGACAGGCTTGATAATCTCACCTTGAGTACTCTCCAGGTTACAATGGTCTGTCCTTTGCTCTGTGTTCTAGAACAGGAGTCAGCACACTGTGGCCCATGCTGGCCACCTGTTTTTGGAGATATCTTATTGGGGCAGAGCTACCACACCCATTCATTTCCTACTGGGACAGAGCTACCAAATCATTCATTTCTGTTTTTTCTATAGCTGATTGACAGTACGTGGAGGTTGTTGAGTAGTTTTGACAGGGACTGCAAGCCTAAAATATTTATAGATTGACACTTAGTTTACTAGGCACCCCTATTCAAAAACAGTGCTCTAGATCACCGGTCGCCAACCTTTAAGACCTCACAGAACACTAGTGCCTGACTTGGGATGGAGGTTAGTTGAGTAACTAATATTCATACATTCCCATATAGACCCCACCTATGTATACAATAAGAAAGTTAATTGTGTTACAATGTTATGTTTCTAAATATATTTAATACATGGGATACTCCTCTAATTCTGTTATTAATTGTACAAAATACAGATTTTATCCTATTTTAGAATTATGGATCATGTGATTTTTCTCAATCTCAGACACCACTTTTCTCATCAGATCCATAGGCTTTATATTCTGGGTAAATTTCAGCTACTCTTAAAGCCATATAATCTTGTATCTAATGTCATTCTTTTGTTTAGAGAAGTGTACTTTTTCTAGCACTCCATATTTCCAGCTTCTTGCCAGATCTCCTTTGGCGGGGGGAAGGGGGGGGCATCACTTTGCTCTTATATATCTCCCTGGAAAAGAGGTTCATGGAGAAGCTACTGATATGCTATCCAGCCCCAGCAGGGAAGTGGCCATGTGGCACGACATGGTTCACAGAAAAAGGGAGATGCTTGCTACTCTGGATTTATAGAAAACATTCATATAGCAACCATTAGGGGTTGTTTTAGGTGTTAAAAGTCATATTTTGGTAAGTAACAGTGTTAATCCTATGTAATAAAAGCATAGCATGCAAATTGTCAACTTGCCCGGGAGTTAATCCAGGAGTTTGACTAGGGGGCGGGGCCAGCCAGGGGAAGGGAGGGAGTACCCAGCCAGCAGTCGGCAGCCACTAGGGACCCTACCAGTGCATGAATTTCATGCACCGGGCCTCTAGTTTTGCTATAAACGGCTTTGTTTTGAGAACATCCATGGATAACAGCACAATAAACCATCTTGTGTCTCATGTGTTACTTTATATTCTGCACTGTTTGGAGGTCACAATTCAAGTGAAAATGCCTGCATGGAACTGGTCCTATGGAAGGTGAAAGAGGACCTGAGAGGAAAGAAGAAATCACCTTGCCCAAGAATATCTCGGCATCATGGTGTCAGTGACTCCCCTGGCCTCCGCTGCTGGCAGTAGAGTTCGGTCAATAACGGTATGAGGTTTCTTGACAGTTTCAAATCAAGGAGGAGGGAAATTGCTGTGGAAGTTTATTTATTACATCTTAAAGGTTAAATTGGCACAGTGGTTTCTCAAGCTGTGACTGGGCGGTGGGGGAAGGACTGAGGTTAGTTGGAATTTTTGGCTCGCCTTCAGAGGTAGTGTGCACATCACAGTGGAAGATGGTTCACAGCTGAAGGAATGGGTCCATGACGTTCACAAAGATTGTTTCCCAGGTTACCTACATCTTTTTCTGTAAATACCTAACACCATCATTCTTCTTGGAGTTACAATTTTGTCAAAGATGCTTTTAACAGTTTTCTTTAGCTCTCTGACAGACAAATAGAAGTAAAGGTTTTCCTTGCAAAAATATATGGAAGTAAATGTAAACTTTTCCATGCATCCTGTTAACATAAGGGTTTGGGTCATTTGGCTGTTACGTAATGTGTTTTTATTCTAAGTGGTGTCCTGTTACTTTTTTTATTTTTTCTTTATTGTATAAAGTATTACATACTGGTATGTCTCCTTTTTCCTCCATTGACCTCTCCCCAGCGATTCCCAACAGCTCAGCACATGCCCTCACCGCCCGCCCCCCACCCCCCGCAAGTGTCTGTGTCAATTGGTTATGCTTATATGCATGCATACAAGTCCTTTGGTTGATCTCTTACCCACTTCTCACCCTCCCCTACCTTCCCTCTGAAGTTTGATGGTCTGTTCAATGTTTCTGTCTCTGGATCTACTTTGTTCATCAGTTTATGTTGTTGATTATATTCCACAAATGAGTGCGGTTGTGTGATATGTATCTTTCTCTGACTGACTTATTTCGCTTAGCATAATGCTCTCCAGGTCCATCCATGCTATTGTGAATGGTCAGAGTTCTTTCATTTTTACAGCAGCATAGTATTCCATTGTGTAGGTGTACCACAGTTTTTTAATCCACTCATCTGCTGATGGGCACTTAGGCTGTTTCCAAATCTTAGCTATTGTAAATTGTGCTGCTATGAACATAGGGGTGCATATATCCTTTCTGATTGGTGTTTTTTATATCTTGGGATATATTCCTAGAAGTAAACTTTTTTCCTAGAAGTGGGATTACTGGGTCAAATGGGAGTCCTATTTTTAATTTTTTGAGGGAACTCCATACTGTTTTCGACAGTGGCTGCACCAGTCTGCATTCCCACCAGCAGTGCACAAGGGTTCCTTTATCTCCACATCTTCACCCGTACTTGTCGTTTGTTGATGATAGCCATTCTGACAGGTGTGAGATGGTACCTCATTGTTGTTTTGATTTGCATCTCTCAGATGATTAGTGACTTTGAGCATGTTTTCATATGTCTCTTGGCCTTCTGTATGTCCTCTTTTGAAAGGTGTCTATTTAGGTCCTTTGCCCATACAAAATCCTTTCTTGCAATATAAAATACATATCAAAAATATAAGTCTTTGTTTTACTATGGTTGCAAATATCAAAAAATTTCCATATGTGACACGGCACCAGAATTAAGTTAGGGTTATTCAAAATGCTGACACGCCAAGCTCAGAAGGTTCGCCATCACTGCCCTAGGAGCTATATCGGTAAAGATATTGCTCCAACATATGTCTGATATTTTGCTGCCTGTGGATTCTTATAAGATTCTTATGTTTCCCACCTTACATTCTGTTACTTGATTTTATCAACAATTCGCTGATTTTTTTTTTAATCCTCACCAGAGGATTTGGCTTTTTATAGAGAGAGCTGGAGGGAGGAAGGGAGGGAGAGAGAGAGAAATATCAATGTTGTTTGGTTACCTCCTTCTACCCAGGGAAGGGATGAACCTGCAACCAAGGTATGTGCTCTTGACCAGGAATGAACCCGTGACCCTTTGGCCTGTGGACTGGCATTCAAACCACTGAGTTAAATCAGCCAGGACTGATTTTCTTTGAAAAGAGAGTATCCTATGGCTCTTTTAAACAAAGTGAGTTCTAATCTATATTCCCAATACCTCAAGTGTCTAATCTCTTTGAGGAGGTTCTTTCTTTCTTAATTGCTCTTTGGCAATGTGGAAACTAAATGGCTTTATTCAATTGCTCAATTTCCCTTTGAGTAGAAGTCCATGATCTTCAATGTTAATCTGGTAACATGCTACAAGGCTACAGAGGTTCCTTTGACATGGTACAGATGAGTCACAGAGGGATGGGTGGTGTGGCCTTGGCACCAAAGGGAATTAGTCACCTTCTGATAGGTGACTGTGATATGCCCTCAGGAAGCATACCTCAGGTTTGCTGCGTGGTTATTTTGAATTTACAAGAATTTCTTAATTATCACTGAATACCTTTTTCTTGCTACCATAAGTACTTAGCCATCTCTTTTGTCATATACTTGATTTGAGATAAAGTCATAGCGATGTAATTTTTAATTATTTTAAATAGATAAAACCCAACTATAATAGGGAAAATACCTTCTTGTGCATTCTAAAACCATATGCAAAAATATCTGCATTTTCAGATCACCTTATTCTTTTCCAATTCCGTGTATATGCAAACCAAGAGAAACCAGGAGTATCTTTACATACTACATAATTTGGGTAAAAAGCAAAAGGAACTGTTGTATGTAGTTGACTCTTGAACAACAGGGGTTTGAATTGCATGGGTCCACTTACACATAGAGTTTTGTTTTTTAAAACAAAGACTATAAGTGTATTTTTCCTTCCTTATGATTTTCTTAATTCTTAAACTTTCTCTAGCTTACTTTATTGTAAGAATACAGTATTAATACATATGTAATATGTGTTCATTGACTGTTTATGTTATCAGTAAGGCCTCAGGTTGACAGTAGATTATTTATTTGGGGGGAAGTCAAATATTATATACGTGGATTTTTAACTACACAGGTAGTTGGCACCCCTGATTGCCCACCATGTTGTTCAAGGGTCAATTGTATTTAGACATATTTTCAATGGCTCTTCATTCGAGGTTCCACTTACTGGTTAAATCAGTGGCCTACCAGCAGTCTTGCTTTTTCCCTCTGTCTCCCCTTAAATATGCCATTGTGAATGAAGATCCTTTGGGTAAACTCAGTTTCCTTGTCCTTGCTGCTGAATGCATACAGTGGGTTAGATGGCAGGAACATGGAACTTTAGGCGGTATGTTGACTGTTTAGCATCGTTGCACAATGAGAAGGGAATCCAGCACTAAGCTCTGGGTTCTAAGTGGACCACTACCAGTGGGGTGCTGCTCTGGTACAAGAACACAGACTAGACAGAACATTCTGGAAGATGGTTCCCATCTGTGAGCTTCACATACCATGCCAAATGGAGAATTCCAGCAACTGCTCTACAGGCATGTTACTGAAAAGTTAGAGAATGACGATTTAAGGTGTTTTTCTATAAAGTACAATGCAGACATTTGGAAATACTTATGAGACACATTGCTGGACAAAACAGTGGGTAGGCAAGACATTTATTCACTTACTATATGATCTCAGTGTAACATTTGCCTACAGTATAAACAGTAAACATACAACGGGTCAAAACAAAGTTTTTACAATGTGCAATCCATTAAGTATGTTAATTTGACATGATAAATGTGACATGTCTCCCAAATGTAACTCCAGGCTTCCTATTTTAATGTCTTGAAATACACAAATCAATGTTATCAGAGAAACTAAAACCAAATCCCATTCATTTATCTTTCAAACTTATTTATACATGTCAAAAGGTTTTAGGCATGTAAGGAATGAGACTTAAGTCTATTTTTAGATGTTAATGTTCTGGACAGACTGATGAGCACTGGTAACACGTAAGCATGTTGTCAAATGACTGTGAAATTGGATGGCTGCTACCGGTGAGTGAGAAGCCTTAGAGATAGGAGAATCTGCTTTACATGTCATCACCTGGACTTTTCCGTCTCTTTAATGTTAACCCATGTCCTATTAAGACTCCTACAATTCCCACACTTTTCTTACCTGTGCTCTCAGGGTCAGTGTTAGGTTTGTTAACAATATTTTACTTCTATACAGCAAGACATTTTAGAACATTCAATACAAAGGTAAATATCAAAAATATCTAGGACAATAATGAGTTACTGCATTACAGTCATTGTACTTTCACACCTGTCTTTAAAACCCACATATTTAGAAAAATATATTATTGCATATGAAACCACAAACGGGCATTCTGAGTTCAGCCCATTCTTACTCAAAACAGTATGTACAGTTCTATGTAGAGTCAGAGTGTGCTGTAGCTTCACACACGGGTCTTCGTGTGAAAGTCCCAGACATCCAGCAGTATACACACTCCACTGTTCTCCGTCTCCTCCCTTGGCACAGGCTCGCTTGCTATCTTGGCTGTCAAGGGTCTCTGGTGCCCATGAAGGGGCGACAGAATACACAGACGGTGGAGGCCTCCCCTAGGCCGCTTCTTCAGCAGAGCAGTCGATCCCTGCGTAGGTAAACTTCTCATACAGCGTGGTATTCACGTAGGTCTGGAAGAACAAGAGTGGCTCAGAGGCGGCCGCCTCCACGGGGGCAGTCACAGCAACTCTCTGCTGTCCTTTGCTTGTTTCCATTCAAACACCAGGTATGTGGGGGACCCTTTTCTGTCCTCGGTTCCTTTTGTATTGGACAGCTTTCTTTCTGGACTGTGTGTACCCCGTGACTTCTGCCAGTAAATGTTCCTCTCACTTCCCCCGTTTCTGAGCTTCCCTTTCTCATTGTCTCTCACTGGTCCCTCCTGAAGTGTTCCGGCAGCCAAGGCCCCTGCCTCTGCCCACTTCTCACCTTCACAGCGCCCATGTCATCAAACCGGCATCTCGTTCTGGTTTAATCACCACTTGGGTTTTGATGACGTCAAAATCTATCTCCCTGATTTAGATTCATCTTTTAAACTCCAGATACATCGAGCCAGCTACCTTCTTGAAATGTTTATAGAATTCTTGACCCTCCCCCTTAGTAATCTGCAGACCATGCTCTGGTGGTACCTGCTGTGTGCCCTTGGGCAAGTCACCTTCACCTCTGAGTCTGTTTCCTTGTCTATAAAATGAAAGGGCCAGGCTGATAAGATTTAAGATTCCTTCTAACTCAAATAGGCTAATTTTATATGTTGTTCTGTGTGTGACCGTATCTTGTATAGAGATCTTATCTCCTCCCAAACTGTAACTTCTCAAGGTTGGGGGCTACATCTTTTGTGTCCCTATAATACCTAGGGCTGTGCCCAGAAGAACTTGTTAAATCACATCAGACTATTTTTATTCGCCACACTGGGCACATGAGGAATTCCAACGAAAGAGCCCCTGGTTGAACTCCAGACTCACCTTTCGTTCTTCTAACATCCGGTTTAAGGACACCAGAATCTGGGCAAATGAGGGCCTCTCGTATGGCTTCTCCCTCCAACACTGTCTCATTAGATCATACCTTTGAAAACGAAGAGTTACAGGGTTAACTCAGTGCCTGTGCTGCAGTCCTGGGCCTGGCCAGGTGCAGAGCATGGAAATAAGAGAATGTGGCCCTGCAACCCCCGGGCATTAAGCTTAGCCAGCAGGAGATAGAGGTACAGCACTGGGAAGCTCCTATTAGGCCTCCCGCCTCCCTAGCCAAGCTTTTCCTCTCCCCGTAGATCTGACGCCCACCCTGGGTACCATCCCTCGGGATCTTGGCCTCAGCTCTTCTGATCTTCTGGAAAGAACTGAGTTATGTCTCTAGGGCAGCATTTTCCTTGGAATACTCCATCTCTCAAAGTATTAGTGTTTCATTTTTAAATGACTTCAACCTCAAGTAAGTGTGCAAAATAGCCACTTCTACATATCCCTCTTAGGGATCAGCTAGTAAAATCTTGAGAAATCCTGCCATTAAAAACAAGCAAACAGCCTGGCTGGTGTGGCTCAGTGGTTGAGCATCGACCTATGTGTTGGGGAGCACAAGAGACTTGGTTGGAAAGTTGTAAGGAGGACATTCTGATAAAAGGGAAGTGTGTGGAAGGCCACCTGCCCTGTTTATCGGAATTCCGACTTAGGGGAGTGTCGAAGGCAGCGCCCCGATTTATTCCTTGACCTTTCCAAACAAGCCTGTGAATATGCAGACCCCGGGGTGTTTACTGGAATCCTTATGCTTAATCCCTGGATGCCCTTACCTAGAGGACAATGTAAATACACGTGTCCTCCCAAGATTACCCACCCTACTGCTTGTATCTAAATCAAAAACTTCAATGAGAGGCTAACGAGGCAGGCAATGGAGGCTGCTCTGGCTACTAAAGCCAGGGGTCCCTTAGCTCTCTCTTGCACAAACTGTGTCTGAGTAATCTGTTCATCCATCATTCGGGGGCTGCTGGTCAGCCCGGACACCTATGAACCAGGAGGTCACGGTTCGATTCCTGGTCAGGGCACATGCCCGGGTTGTGGGTTTGATCCCCAGGAGGGGGGCATGCAGGAGGCAACCGATCAATGATTCTGTCTCATCATTGATGTTTCTCTCTTTTTGAAATCAATAAAAAATATACATACAGCCCTGGCCGGTTTGGCTCAGTGGATATAACACTCTATCCCTCTCCTTTCCTCTCTGTAAAAAAATCAATAAAAAATTTAAAAAAATATATATACATACATATTTTTAAAAACAAGCAAACAAAAAACCTGTCTAACCAGGTTTAGCACACTTCCCAAATACTAGTATAACTGACCCCCAGATTCCTTTCTCCCTGTGTTATTTATTAACGTCTTGCATGTTTCATAAACATACCGTGGGAAGCATGGTCGAAGGCAGTGCTTTCTCAGATGTGGCCAGAACTACGTGCATTATCAGGATGCAGATTCTGGGGACCCGCACCAGACCCTCTGAACCAATGCCTGGGAGTGGGGTCCAAGATTTCACATGCTGAACAAGTGCCTCTGGGAACCTGATGTGCACAGACTCTCTGCCATTGGCCTTGGGTGTCAAGGATTCTAGAACAGTTTGTACTTTAACAGAAGTTTCATAATAACTGAGAAAGCTCAC
The DNA here is from genome assembly GCF_000327345.1 of Myotis davidii. Taxonomy (NCBI): domain Eukaryota; kingdom Metazoa; phylum Chordata; class Mammalia; order Chiroptera; family Vespertilionidae; genus Myotis; species Myotis davidii. The sequence continues at coordinate 13,536 of NW_006296057.1, forward strand.
TCCTCATGGGATGAATCTCAAAAGGTGGCATTTTGGAGACTTGGCCCAGAGATGGTTCACGTACCACAAGGTCTGCCCAGGACGGAAGAAGCTGTGTCTTTTGTGCCAGGAACCTAATTACCTCCTCTTTCACTCTTGGAAGTGGCTTAGCTTGGACAGTAAATTATTTATTCCACCTAGAGCCTTCCACTCTTCAAATTACGCCGGTTACGCAGCTTCTCCCTCAGCTAAGCTGTGGGAATTCCACTGTCACTGAAGTTCATCATTCTTCCCCCCAGAGTAATTTCTACTGTGGGAAGTAATCTTTATAGAAGCGAAATCCCATGAAGAAAAATCCATCTTCCTTAATGTAACAGCTCTGAAATTCTATCCCCAGAGTTCATCTCAAGACTGCATACACTTATTTGTGAATAATGTCATCACTTTTGGATCTCTTCTGCTTTTGCTGACCTAATCTTCAGCCTTCCCAAGAACTGTCTCCCTCAGTTCCTCCTGGATTTCCATGCCTGGGACGCTCTCCCTCCCTGCCATTGCACAACCAGCTTAGGGTAAAGCGCCCATTATCGCTGCTCTTTGTGACCTCCATGAGTGTGTGCATGCATGAAGGTATATGAATATGTGCAGGAGTGAGCTAATCCCTTCCCTGGAATCACTCTACCCACGAGACAGGCAGCAGGGAGGTGAAGATAAATGGCCATAGGACAGGCCCGACTTACACCTCATCGTCACAGTTCAGGGGCTTCTCCAGTCTGTAGCCCTGCGGCAGCTTCTCGTAGAGCTCTGCACACGTCATCCCGCAGTAGGGGGTACCGCCTGGAAGACAGGAAATGCTGTGCCCTCAGCCCCTCCCATGCAGAAGCCAAAGTCTTCTGCCCAAGGGCCCAGAAGCCAAGAGACTGGGAGAAGGAAGAGTGTGTCAGGGTGCACACCCACCGCAATCAAAGCTGGCCTTGGGCTACAGACAGCACCACAGTGCAAAGATCCACGTCCTACCTCACAGCGCTACTGCTTTCCAAGTCTGTCGCACACAGCACACCCATCGTATCAACAAGGTGTATCCTTTTCCTAACTGGAAGTAGTTACATTACATGATTCTTGCTTTATCTACTCTACAGTAGCTCCTGTCTAATTTTAAATCTAAAAGCATACACAGTTGTAGAAAACATGGAAAATATAGAAAAGTATGAAGAAAAAAATACAATAGCTTTTATTACTCTTCTGTGTAGTCCTTCCAGTCTTTTAAAGTATAATATTTAAAACTGGGGTCATGATGAATGTGAAATTTATTTTGGGGGCATGCACACTCTCACAGGCTATTCAGTAGCCGTCAAAACGTGATTTTTTACTCGACTACATCATACCACCTTGACGTGGTGGAAATAAACCTGGAAGAGCTCTCTGACACCTTTGCACAAGCGGGGACAATTAACCTATAACAAAGTTCACGGCCACCAGGTTGTTACAATTACACGTGACATCAGATATGGAGAAACATGGGACCAAAACCCACTCACACGCGGAAACCCACACGGCTCTGTTTCCAAGTGACATCTGGTGGCACCACATACAGGTGGTCCCTGTGGGGAACACAGTGAGGGGCACTAGGGGACACACCCACATACTCACCTAGGCTCACGATCTCCCACAGTAACACTCCGTAGGACCATCTGCGGACGGGAAGTGGGAGAGCAATCATCAGCATCCTTAAAGCGCCAAAGCCGTCATTGTCTGCCCCACAGCCAGGAGGACTGACCCTCCCTCCGAAGAGAGAGTGCTTAGTGTCTGCTCAGTGGGACGGGCCCATGCACACAGCACGTGCTTCTCTCCTCCTAGGTCGGGGTCGGGGGGGACTGTAACAGGGAAATGGTCGGTCCGGCCGGAGCCCCACTTACTTCAGGCAGAGAGTACAGGTGGTGCTATGGGAAGCAGGTCAAATTCTAGGCCAGACAAATTGGCGTTAAATCCCACCTCCGCCACCGGCTGCTCATGCAACCTGGGATAAGTGACTGCACCCTCGGGCCTCTTCGTATATGATTCGGAAAGTGGGGACGCCGACTTCTACCTCTGAGCTATGCAGACATGATGTGAGATAACGCCTCAAAGGCACCCTGCACACAGTGAGGCTACAGTAATTGCCAGCCTCCTCCTCAACTCCGGCATAAGAAAACCCCCTGAACAAGTCCCCTCAACCCTCATGGCCTCAGTTTTTCCTCCTGAAAATAGGGCATGTGGGTAAGATGGTCTAAGTCTCAATCCCACCCCCTCTTTCCACCATCAGCCCGAGCCTTGTCACTGCAGCCCACAAAGGAGGTGGTCTCCCGGGCGACCCCCCGGCCAGCCCTGACCCTCAGCAGCTATCTGGGTCTCAGGCACCAAGCTCAGTCTGGAAGTGGAGCCCCGGAGGGAGGGCCGGCAAGACCCTTGCTTCTCTGGACATCAAGCCTTGGCCACGAGGTCTGTCCTTGACCAGCAGAAGGAAACCCAGGCCTCCCTCTGTGACTTCCCCCGGACCCTGCCATTCTGGCTCCATTTAGTCTATGACTTTATGTACTGAGTAGCTTTGCTCCCGGAGAGACGCGAGCCGTACTCACACGTCACTGTTGGTTGTGTAGACGCTATAATTGAGGGACTCGATCGCCATCCAGCGCACTGGGAGCCGCCCCTGCAGAGAACAAAGGGAGGTGCACTTAGACCAGAAGGACCCTGCAGGAGGCTGGCTTCCCCCAGGCGGCGCTCACTCAGGCCCAGGGAGCCCTATGTGAGCTCCGAAGACACACGGAATGATGGCTCAGGAGCTGTTGTTCGAATATGTTCCACCTACAAGTGTGATTTCAAATTCAAAGACCTGCAAGTAATGTAAGTCCTACTTACCTGCAGGGGGCCTACTGAACTAAAATGGGTGGGCATGTGAGTATGTGTGTACTTGTAGTCCCTTATTCCTTTCATTTTTTTTTTCATTAATCCTCACCCAATGCTATTTTTCCCATTGATTTGTAAGGAGAGTAGGAGAGAGGGGAGAGATAGAAACATTAATGTGAGAAAGACACATTGATTGGTTGCCTTCCACACACACCCCGACCGGGGCTGGGGATCAAAACTGCAACCCAGGTACATGCCCTTGACCACTGAGCTACACCAGCCAGGGCCATTCTTTTATTCAATTTGTGGCTCTCACAGACACTCATACCTCCTAATTACTAATTTCCTTGTGCACTTTTCATTTTTTCACCTGTTTCAGATCTGTCCACAGCTATCTGTGCCCACTGCTATCACCGAGGGTCAGGCCACCGTCACCTTTTACTGGATGGCACCCTCCTCTCCCTAAGGGCCTGTTCTCCACACCACAAGCAGAGTGTCACTCTAAATGGCAAATAACAGCCACGTGGTTCCTTTCCTTAAAATTTCTCCATGTCCCTATTGTCCCAACAACCCAAATCCTTAGTTGAATTCTGAATCCTTAGCTGGAATTCAAGGTTTTTCAAGAAGACCTTATCCCTTCTTCCTCCTCCAACCTTGAATTTTTAACTCTCTTTTCAGCATGACACTCCAGCCATAATGAATTACCTAATCCAAAATGCCTCACACTTCCCTTTGCCTCTAGGCTTTTAGACATCCTGCACTTCCAGATCATCGAATCCATTCTCACATCTCTGCTATCTACCTAATAGCCACTGCAACACTCAGCCTCCTCCAGGAAGCCTTCCATGATTTCCCATAGGCTCATTTATCTGTGCGTCCTCTGTGTTCCCATGGCATGTGCTTTCCTGCCCCTCGGCATGTGTTAATGATGACAGTTGTTCATTATGTGTTTACCTGTGAGCTCTTTGAAGGTGGAGACTGTGTATGACTTACTTTGCCTCCAAACTTAACACAAAGCACAAAAAAATTGTAGTAAAAAAATTGATTATGAGAGAAAGCATATGCTAATCAATGAAAATAAAACTCCATGTCACTTAGTACATTAGTTGGCAACACTTCCTATATAAGGACCACCTGGGATTTTTTAAAGCACATACACACACAGATGCAGAACAACTAAATCAGCATATCTAAGCAGCAGTGCTCCACATCTGTATTTTTAAAAAGCTCCCCAACTGGTTCTAAGGTGCAGTGCACGTTGTAAAATCTGACTTAAATGGGCCAGAGAAAGTAGCCACTCTGCCCTCTGGTGGTGTCTTTCTACATTGCACCTTTCTTGCAAGGACCTTGCCAGCCTCTCCAATCCCTTCTCCTTTCCGCTGCTTCCTTCCTCCACAGACCCCATGCCACCAGGGAACACTGCCCTGCCATTAGGAAACAGAGTTAAGCCCCCAAAAGTGCTCTGTTCCTTTAAGAATTCCTCTAACCTCCCCAAGACTACAGAAATCCTCGCTTTTTAAGAAATGCCAAGCAAACCAGCCATCGCCTGGGACATCTGAGAGCATCCAAATAAAGTGAGTAGGTTGTGGGATAACTTGTACTCACCCTCCACCCCTCATCTAGGGACCACGGCACCCAAATGCAGGAGCGAAGCGAGGAAAGGGATTCTGTGAGGGAGACGGAGATTTCCAGGTGGCACAGGATGGGGAGGGGGGAAGTGGAGCAGTGGGTGGTGGGTCCTGCTACCTTAAAGACAAGCCCAGCAGAGAAACTTCTGCTTTGAGAGGGACAAATTCTGAAAAGCTTAGGTAGCTACCCCTCAGAGAGGCACCTGTGGCTTCAGAAGGTGACAGGTTGGGTGGTGTCTCTAAGGGACCCCACTTCAAACCCTAAACAAGAAAGGGAGTGGAAAGGTCTGAAGTGGCTCCGTTCACTGTGGCTGTAACTGTGAAAACATGGATGCTTGTGGGAGGCAATAAGTAAAAAACAGAAAAAAAGTGTCACGGTGGTGAACTACAGGTCATTTCCTTTTCAAAGCATTCTTGAATCTTGTTTCTGTGTTATCTTGTCAGCCACTAAAATAAGCGCATTGGAAAGAAAGGAAGCCTGCGTTGGAGGATAAACTCTGAAACCTGAGCCTTGTGGAGGCAACTGGGGAGCCCCAAAGTACAAACAGCCTCTGTATCACAGGAAAACTGGAGCCGTCCTAGGAGCGCCAAGCCCGGGCGATGCTCATCAGGCCTGGAAAAGGGAGGTCTAGCCAGTGAGTGACCCCACAAGCACATGCAAGGACAACGGGAACTGTCACCCCGAGCCCCGCCTCAGGGTAAGCAGGGGTGGTGGCATGCTGCTGGGGAGACCACTGAGCCTCCCTGAAGACAGCAGAATGCTCTTCAGTTACTTTCTGAGCCTCTCCCAGCTAAGACTCAGGATTCTCTTCAGGCACTCCCCCAAGCCAGTGAGTGTGTCTGCCCCTGTGCCAGTCAGGGCCAGCCCACGGGAGGGGGCTTACCTAGAGAACAAAGAAGTCTCCATGGGCCTGCATGGAGAGCCCAGCCCTAAGCCAGGCCCTCAGCAGCCAGGGAGCCATATTCTTCATCAGCGGGTGCTCCCTTGATGCGTAAGCTCCTCCCTTTCTCCTTTCCCCCACCTTGTTTCAGTAAACCCCCTTTGAATCTGTTTCTCCTTCTACCCTGATTTCTATCCTAGGGGGTGGGATGGGGGTCAAAAACCCTTCACCAAAAACATTGGCACAGTACGAATACCCAGGGATGAGGCATTTCCAGGGCTTTCTGATTCCGGGGTGGGCAACAAAAGCAGAATGAGGTCCAACTTCTCACTTCTGCTAACACTGTGGTTAGTTTTTCCCGGGATCGGATATGAGATAATTATTACTGTTTGAGAGAATGTGCCTCATTAGGTCAGTGGTCGGCAAACTGTGGCTCGGCAAACCAGCTCGCGAGCCACATGCAGCTCTTTGGCCCCTCGACTGTGGCTCTTACACAAAATACTTCTGCACAGGGGCCACAAAGTTTCAATCGCACTGTACGTGCACACCTGCACATGTGGCTTGAGAGCTGTGGTTTGCCAACCATGGCTGATTAGGTGAACGCGGATTTGATTGATTTCGGTTTGAAGGGGGCATGGGGAACTTTTTGCAAAGAGGGGAATCTGTGGGCCTTTGGAAGTCCTGAGTTTCTCCCTGGGGCTCCGTGTGATTTGGGAACTTCATTAATTGACTTTCCTTATACAGTGGGGCCTTGACTTATGAGTGCCCTGACTAACGAGTTTTTTGAGATATGAGCCATCTCTTGACCGATTTTTTGCTTTGAGTTGCGAGCTAAAATTCGGGTTACGAGCCAGCTTCAGATACCCCACCGCTAGTTGGCACAGCGAACGTCACAGTGAACGCCACATCAGCCCAGCATCACGTGTCTCATTCGTTCACTTTGATTTGACATACGAGTAATTTGAGTTGCAATCTCTGTCACGGAACGAATTAAACTCATAGGTCAAGGCCCCACTGTATTTGGAAAATATGCTCAGTGTATTTTTTTGCCCCTCCCATGTTTGCTGTGCGTGGAAGGAGATTGTGGGAGCTCCTCGCACAGGGCCTGGCCGGATCCAGAGCTGAGCCCTGCACCGCAAGGCTCATGTGAGTGAGGACCCAGCCACCTGTGCTAGTGGCTTTTTTGCTGGTAGTTTGGATCCTCTAGTCATGTTAGGAATCAAATCTTAGAAAGGATGTTTGCGGGGCAGGGGCGTATCTCCTGGGGTCCACGGTAGACGCATCGGTCACCGCAGAACAGTGGTCTTAGAGCAGCAACACCAGGGTGGGAAGGCACCTTGGGAAAAGCGTTAGTGGGTCTGTTTGGAACTCACCATCGTCTTTTTCACATAAACTTCTTGACCTCGGGACAATCCAAAATCGGCTATTTTGGCTACATAGTTTTCACCAACTAAGATGTTCCTGGCAGCCAGATCCCTGTGGATAAACTGAAATTTCAAAAAACGTCATGTATTTCCAGCATCATCTTTGCTTTTTCAAGTCATGTGGTTAGTACCATGCCCTGGGGGCCAGCACTTTGGGAACTAGCGATGAGAGGTTAGGATGAAAATGGGTTTTTAAATGTCACCAGAATCCAGTTCCCTTGAAGTTGCTCCCTAAAACCCTCAGTGGATTCCACCAAATCTTGGGAGACGTATTTCGGGGAGGAAACTAGGTCATTAAATCTCCCTGTTGCCATGTCAGTCCTCTGCTATGAGCATTATTTGGGCTAAGACAGGTTAAGGAACTTCACCGAATACATATGGTGATATTCACTAGATAAATATATTGCCCGTGCTATAAATAAATAGATGGAATATTAACAAGGAGACTAAAATTAGGGAGATTGTAAGAGGGATTAGAGAAGAGAGGTTGACTGGGAAATAATGTACAAATTTAAACTTATTCTAGAGGGCATATCCAAGGAAAGATGTCCCAAGCAAGGTTCCTCGTGACAAACCTGTTTTTGGCTCAAGTAGTCCATGCCCCGGGCCACATCTGCGGCGAAGTGGAGCAGCTGCTGGGAGGACAGCGTGGAGGCGGTGCTGTTGGCGATGGCGAAGGCCGGGTCGGTCTCCAGCACACGGCTCTTGCGCAGGAAGTCCAGGAGGTTGCCGTGGGGGGCATACTCGATGGCCAGGTACAGGTAGCCTGTGGGGAAAGGAAGAAGGGAAGTCCATTACCAGGGGGCCTAAAAAGCTCGAAATTTCTGAGATGTGCTATGGCCCTTGGAAGTTGCTTCCGAAACTTGTCCTGCTGGGACAGCAGGACGAGAAGCGATACCTCCTGCCGTACTTGAAGAGTGCCTAGAGACCAAGGTGCCCCTCTCCCTGCCCCTCCCCTTTCCCACCAAATGCGGACTAACAGGGCAGCTTCCTGAACACTTCCACCTACTCAGTAACAGTCTTGGGAAATCAAAGCATTTGTTTCCAGGACATGTAAGGCAGCCAGTCCACATCATCTTTTTTTTGTTTATTTATTTTTTGTCAATCCTCACCCAAGGATATTTTTTCATTGATATTTTTTAGAGAGAATGAGATGGGTAAAGGTGGAGAGTGATGGAAAGTGGGTGAGGTGGGGAGAATCAAACCTGGAACTCTTCAGTTTGCGGGCCAACGCTCTATTCACTGAGCCAAACCGGCTAGGGCCACATCATCTTTTATTTTTTATTCAATCTGGTTGAGAACCTAATATGAGCCAGCCATGTTATTTCAGTGTGTCTCTACTATGCTTGAGGTTATTTAAAAAACAAATAAAGCCAGCACCGGTTTGGCTCGATGGATAGAGTGTTGGCCTGCGGACTGAGGGGTCCCCGGTTCGATTCCGGTCAAGGGCGTGTACCTTGGTTGCGGGCACATCCCGGTAGGACATGTGCAGGAGGCAGCTGATCAATGTTTCTCTCTCATCGATGTTTCTAGCTCTCTATCCCTCTCCCTTCCTCTCTGTAAAAAATCAATAAAATGTATTTAAAAACAAACAAAAAAAAAACAAAGACAACTAAACAATGATTAAATATCCACAGCAGAAGAACCACAGCTAGAAGCTTACTCTCCCCAACCTTCTGCTCCTGCCTAAAGCCCACACCAAGTCCCCTTACTGCCAGTCACCGGGCCGCAGAGCCCAGTGTCAGAGGTTGCATTTTGCTTAAAGTGACCAGAAAAAAACACAAATAAAACAATGGTTTTTAGAACACATGATGGTCCATTGTCTTATTTTTTATTCAATTGGTTATTTTTCTTTTTTAAAAAAACAATATTTTTTGATAAAACATTGATCTTTAGAGCCAGTGAAAAGTAGAGTGGTTTTACTATCTTTTTAGGGCTAATATCTTTGATATAACTAAATTTAAAATGTGGAATGATTTTGAACTTAAAAGGTATTCTAAGAAATTAAATTTCTGGCCAAAATAAAAAAATTTTCTAGCACTGAATCCTGTTGACTGTAAGGAAAGATATACTCTGATTCCTGGTATGAATATGTTTTCTCACTTCTTTACTGAAATATAAACCTTAAGAACCAATCAATTACACCCTAATGCAGGGGGGAGGAACCTTTTTTCTGCCAAGGGCCATTCGGATATTTATAACATCATTCACAGACCATATGAAATTATCTACTTAAAAATTAGCCTGCTATATTTGGTCAAACATTTAATTAATTCACCCTCAATGCCTTGGCAGGGCCAGACCAAATGATTTCGTGGGCCTTATACGGCCCGAGGGCCGGACATTCCTCAGCCCTGTCGTAATGTGACAATAGAGCAAAATTGAAAAAGATACATTTTTCTGTTGTTGGTTATTTTCTTTTAACTTTCATTTACTGTTGCCCATGCTGATGACTGTTTTCAGGAAGTGGCTCAAGAATAAATGTCATTACTCCATTCTCTAACGTAAGGGACATGCTCTGACTTTCAGAATGACACCCTATTAGATTGCAGAGTGATGTATTGTCTGCCTCACCAGTATTTTTAGTTTAATAAATTGAGGAAAAGGAAATAGTCTCTTTTCCATTGTTGGTTTTGTGCTGCAAAGTCAACAAGAGGTTGTCAAGTTTGTAAATAATTGCTCTGTGGAGCTTTTTGGTAGGAGAAAACTTTTCCACGAGAAATTGAGTGTAAGCATAGATTCCGAACCACCAACCCAGGTGGCATGCAGAGGTGTCTCTCAATAAACATTTAAATTAATAATATATGACATACTCGACAGAAGCGCTCAGTAAATACATGAATCAATAATGTAGGTTGAACTTGAAGAGTATGTGCAACATGGGGTAGTTGTCAAGCTCTGATGTCATTGTACAGGAAATTGTACAAGTTGAGAAAATAATAAAGCTCATTATTATGATGATTATTTGCCTGAAGTATTATCAAATGCTTACATATTACAGATCGTTGGAATTCCTGGATTTGACATCCAGAACCTCAGCTGCATGGGATTGGTAGGAAATGAGAAGATAGTTAACCAGAACCAAGGCCTTCGCTCTGCCTAGGACTGAGGGCTCCGGCAGAGAGAGAGAGCTGAGCAAACTTCTGGATAAGCGAGCACAGGGCATGTGGGAGCCAGGGATGCCTTTGGGTGGAAATGGCTGAACCACACCAGAGGGCAAATGATCCAGCTTTAGCTCCTACCTCCAAAAAGATGCCAAACCTCAGCGCAGTCTATAAACGAGGCTAGTCATTCAGATTTTTACTGTAACTTAAGGTTATTCTCTTTCCTAATTTCAATGTGGAATTTGCCTGTTTAAAAAAAAAAAAAAAAAAGCCTGTCAGGAAAGACAGGAAGAGCATCTCACCACGATGTTCACACGCTCCCAAGAGATTGATGATGTTCGGGTGGTGTCCCAGTTTACAAAGGACCTCCAGTTCTCCCGCGAAGTCCCTGTGGTCATCTTTGGAGGCATATTCTGGGAAGAAGGTCAAGAGTTAGGATCCTGTCCGTCATTCCTCTTCAGAAACAACTGGCCCCTCCTCCTCCCTGCGGCCCTCGAGTGCACTCGGCCACCAATAGGTCTAGAAAACCGTGGAGAAATCAGAGATGGTGCGAAGGAAGAGTAGTGTCGCTGCTGACACTTGGGGCTGGTACTGGTGTTGCAGGCGCTGTCCTGTGCATAGTAGGATGTCTCACAGCATGTCTAGCCTCTACTCGCTAGACACCAGTATCCCAACCAAAAATGGACCCAGGCATTGCCAACTGCCGCCCAGGGAAACATAAGCTCCGGTTGAGACTCACTGCACTACATGTTCTTGTTCGTTATTTGCTGTCAGACGCCCATGGAGAGGCCTCAGGGGGGATGGAGCTGCCTCCACTTCTGGACTCCAGCTCTTCCAGCTCCAGCTCCACCCCGAGGCAGATGTGCTGAGGAATAGGGCCACATTTCATTGAAATGTCACCAATAACACACACGCTTCACTTTGCTCATGATTTTAACTGCTTTTCCACAAGCCAGACCTGCGCAAAAACTCTAATCCCGATGACTTTTTGATAGAAGCTGCTTGGTAGGATAGAAGCTGACTTCCATTCATCTCTTGTCACCCTGTCTCTCCACTGGCACCTGGAGTAGAGGTGGGCATCACCGGGCACCAGCAGGCTGGGCGGAAGGCCCATGGATCGATGCCCAAACAGATCAGCCTCGAGTCGGTGACAGTGTGCGGTCACTGTGTTTAGAGAAAGAGCAGGGTGCTGGTGTCTGTGTGCATGAAAATGACGGCCCTGTGTCGTTTGGGCAAAGGATCCTGTAAGACTAACGAGCAGGCGATCCCTGTCCACATACACCACAGCAGCCCGGGGGCCGGTGCCGTGGGAGCATTTCAGATGTGACATTCTTTATAGGGAGGGTGTCCCCCGTTTGGATGTGTCACCTCCCTGCAGAAATTGCACATCCTGGGGCTGTTAAGCTATTTCACCTCTTCACACGGGCATGACGTAGACAGTTAGGCTCAGGTCAGACCCCAACAAAAACTGATTTTACAAGGTCCTATACCCTCTCTCCCTCACTATCCTTACTGCTCCCCAAACTCCCTGTGACTAAGGCAGCAAAACAAAAAAGGGATTCCAGGCTGCTAAGCAGGTGTGTGTGTGTGTGTGTGTGTGTGTGTGCACGCGCACATTGATTTCACTGAAACAGTACTTTCTGTAAGCATAGTTAATATTTTGCTTATTTGGTTTTGTTTGTTTTCTTTTTTTAAAATAAATTTTATTGATTTTTAGAGAGAAAGGAAGAGGGAGAGAGACATAGAAACATCAATGATAGGAGAGAATCATTGATCGGCTGCCTCCTGCAAGCCCCTCACTAGAGACCGAGCCCACAACCCGGGCATGTGCTCTCATGTCCCAAGGAACCAAGACAGTGTGTTTAAATAGCTCATCTTCACGTTTACATCCTGGCCCTATCACGGGCTGACCTCAAAGGAAACCTCACCTCCAGTTGCTCGGAACAGCTGCCCCTGACACGGTGCCAATGTTTTGCTTAAAGAATGCAAGACCACAGAGGGAAGCTGCGACAGGAAGCCCAGCTTTCTCCCCACCCTGCTGAAGTGCTGACTCGACCTGGCCACGCACTGACCTTTCATCCTCTTGATGGCAGCGTCCATCCGCAACCCGTCCTTCTTGATCCGCGCCTTGAGAACCTGGCCAAAGTTCCCCTCCCCGATCACATCTTGAAACTTGATGTCATTCCAGTCGAGCACCGGGTAAATGGTGGGGTCCGGGTTGTTCTTGGCCTTCCTGTTCAGGGCCAGGGTTCCCGAGTTGAACTGCACAGCTGGCTCTTCCCTCTGGAAAGATATTGTTTTCATGGTGTCATGTCAGGGTTTTTTTTAAAAATAATTCTAAGGTTGTAGCCACACCAGGTAAACAAAGAAATCTGATTCTAGAATGGAGGTGGAAATGGGTGTTACCTAACAAACCCATTTTGGTGAGCTGGCTGTCCACAGAGCAGCCTGGGCACAACTCCAGGCCTCGGTGGGGAAGTGTGCCACAGCCGATTAGCAATGCCTGCACGAAGCATGCGACAACTGATTAACCATGTCTGCACAGAGCGAGGGAAGCGGAGTAACAGTATGTCTGCCATGGCATGGCACATCCCCGAGCTAGCTACACCTGAGTATGTACACTCATTACACTCTGCTGTGCATGAGCAAGTGCTCAGTCCTGACTTGGAAAACAACTCAAAGATTCTCTCTGGGGCAGTCACAGGACATGGAGAGCCTTCCTAGCATCACCTTGGTCCATTCTGGGTACTCCCTCCCTTCGTCCCTCCCTTCCTCTCTCCCATTTGTCTTAAAGCTTAGAATCTCCCAGGCCCACGGTGGAGCAGACTGTCTGCAGGGTGACTGAGGCCTAGAGCAAAGCCCAACACGGCTCCTTTTCTCCGAGTTTAAGTAGTTGCTCACTGCGTCGTGACGCGCTCCAGCACCACCATCCCCCTTGCTGGTCCTGCCTCCCCAGTGACAGCCTGAGCCGAGCAACTCCGAGTCAGATCACGCAGCTCCCCTGTCCCCCACCGAGTGGAATCTCGGGACATGAGCACAGCAAGATACACCTCACTGGGAACGTGCCATTGTACTCAAGGGGTCATGTACAGAATCATCAAGGTTGGGTGCAAATTAATCTTACAGGGCCTCAAACCACAATCTAGAGTGATGTTCAGGTTGTGGCAACCCAAAGGACTCCAACGCATGCCTGCTGGTGAAGCGCGACTTTGTAGACCTTCGCTACTACTGGTCAAAATTTCTAGATGAAGGAGAGGCCGTGCCATGGGCCTGCACTGTGACTGCAGACCGAAGGGTACGCGGGAGTAGGAGAGGCACACGTGTACATCATCCTTACATATATGAGGCACGGTGGGATTGAGGAAGATACCTGACGTAGGACATGGGAACTGGAAGTGGAAAAATGTGGGGGAAACGTGTCACACTGAGGTCTGCTTGCCCTCAGGTCCTTCCTTACCAAAGGTGTCCAGTTCTTTCTATTGCAAGATTACTCTCTCCGGTGACTTATCCCTCGGATGATCATACATCTGACGTTGGCAGGGTGACAGTCCTGCCTTAGGCCTGGTATCCTGCTTAAGTATTAAGAGCAACCTCTTTTGCTCTCAAAATTGTCCCGTTTTGGACAGGAAACCCTATGGTTATGCTATCACCTCTCATTCAACAATGGAAGCCAAAGAGAAGGCGAGACTGGCCTCAGGACGTGTGTACCAGAAAAGTGCCTGGTGCACGTGTGTGAAGGAAGGGTCTGCATGTGTGTGGCCCTGGGCTGGCGAGCTGGTGGGAAGGAGACACTACCACGTTTTGGAAGGCTTGGGCCATCCTCCTCTGGACGGTCGCCCTCTTCAGCTGCAGCATGATGAGGAAGGCCAAGAGCACCGTCAGGCAGGTCATGCCCGCCGAGCCCAGGATGGCGATGAGCAGCATCTTCCCACCGCCGAGCTCCGCTGGCGCTGCGTGGGGGACACAGGACATGCAGCGGGGTTAGTGCAGACAGGGAGCAGCCCAGGCCACCTGGGGAGAAGTCGCGGTGGAATGAGACTCTAAGCAGCGGTTCTCAACCTGTGGGTCGCGACCCCTTTGGGGGTTGAACGACCCTTTCACAGGGGTCGCCTAAGACCATCAGAAAACACATATATAATTACATATTGTTTTTGTGATTCATCACTGTGCTTTAATTATGTTCAATTTGTAACAATGAAATTGGGGGTCACCACAACATGAGGAACTGTATTAAAGGGTCGCGGCACTAGGAAGGTTGAGATACACTGCTCTAAGCCAACGAATTGCTATGTGACCTAGGGCTACTCATTTTATTTTCTGAAACTCAATGGAGATGAGTCTGATTCATGGGGTTGTCTTAAGATCCTTAAAAAAATAAAGTGCAAAAGTGTTTTTTAAATGGCAAGGTACTACTCATCATTAGTCGTCATTTGTTCAAGTTTTACTTGCGAGGGGAGGCCCCAGCTGATGCGCATGATCAAACAGCAGTGAGAATGGTTGACTACATGCATTATTTTGGAAAGGGACTAATCTCCCTGCACATTCTCCCCACTTGGAAAAGCTTCAAGATGCTACGAGCTTAGAGTCAGTAATAAGATACCTTGTTGTGATTTTTTTTTCTTGTTTTAAAAAGTGGATGGGGAAAACCTGAAGGTACCAATGGGAGAAGAAAGGAAAGGAGGAAGAAAGGAACAAGGGAGGGAGGGAAGAGAAAAACTATTAAACTTAGGGCTCAAGTCAAAATAAACTATTAGACTGAAGTCTAATCCTGCCACTTCTGTCCCTTATTTAAATTCAAACAAAATTAAATTCCATGTATTTTTATGAAAAATAGCATGTAGAGCATGCCCCATCTTCTTACAAGATTCTTTTGCAATCATATAACTTTCCTTCTATCTCTGTGCATGTGTGTAAAGAAATGTCCGGAAGGGTTGGGTAAGGGGTGTTTGTTATGCCTTGTTTAATTTTTCTGCTTGTATTTTATGTGTAGCTTATATGCATTTTACTAAAACACAAGCAGCTATGTTAAGGATGGGACCGGAAAACTGTAATTTTCTATAGTTGACAGATTCATCATTCCTCTGACATTTCAAAAATATTCCAGAGAATCAGCATTGAAAACACAGCCGGTTTGATCTTATTTTTTAAGCCCTAAGTAACCCTGAAGAAAGCAAGAAGGGTTCAGTGCTATAAGATTTTCTGTAAAAATAAACTCTATTCCAAATGCTAAATTTTCAGCAATCACCATTCCTTCTATCTCAGTCTCTTTGCGCGTGTCACAAATACAGAGAACTAGGAAGTGTGATTTCCGATAAACTGCTAAGGGAAGGCCGTCCACACGCTGTGCCTCCGCCCTCCCTCCAGCCCCCACCTTTGTTCACTTAATTACATTCACAGGCTTTATCCGTCACAACCCCTGGGACTCTGAGGGATCTCTCGATCTCAAAGAACTCAGTTTCTCTGGGCGAGGGGTTAGTGGCAGACGTGTAGGCATAGTAATCTGATCCAAAAAGTAGGGAAAACTCAGAATAGCATAGTGTCACCCAGGCTAAAAGAGCAGTTCATTTTGAGAGAGAATGGAGTGTGGTTCTTGGAGCCTCCTGCAGCATCACCACACAATTCTGCCTTCACTAACAGGTTCCACAGTCTTCTTCAAGGCCATATTCCTCAGAGCTTCTGCTGCTGGATGCGGAATGCTGATAGGCTAATACAGTCTAAGGTTTAATAAGAGGCAATGGAGCAGCAAGGGAGCCTTCTCAGGGGGCATTTTCACTTAAAGGACCTATCTAGAGATAGGGAAGCCTATTAGGACAAATGAATTATGCCCCACGACACAAATATGGGCTAAATATCTTAAGACAGTGGAGCTCTCTGATCCTCTTCCAAAATAATTCTCGATCCTATCCGCTCTACCAACCTTGAGACTTGGAGAGAGTTGTCAGCTCATGCGAAGAGGTCGGGTTGCTTGACCCTATGTTGTTCTCTGCAAAAATGTCCACCTGGTAAGGTGTTTGGGGCTCCAGGCCCTTGAGCTGATAGCGGGTGATGGTGACATTCTTGATCTTCACATCAATGTGCTGGTCTTCATTCTTGCCCCGAACCTTGTAACGGATGATAATAGAAGAAATAGAATAGCCGTCCACGATTGTCCAAGAAATCATGGCTGAAGAGTCTGTGATGTTGGAAATCTTGATGTTTTCGGGTTGAGGAGGGAGAACTAGACATTTAAAAAATAAAAATAATAATAATATTTCACTTAAATACCATCTCTTAGATTACTATGTTTTGAGAGTTAGTTAATGTCAGCTCATAAACTGAGAATGGCTAAGAGGTGTTTTCTCAGAAGGTAAGTCCAAACAATTGGTAGTGGACACCATGCAGATTTGACGGAGTAACACAACATGGGAAAATAACAACACATATATCGCATGTTCATCGTCCTTACACTAAATTAAGGCCTCGGAAATTCTGTTACTCCAAAAATCTATATTATACTGTTCTTGATTCTGGGGAGAACGGAAAGATTATGAGAGCTGGCATTTATATAGGCTCTTCAACACAGTCACTCAATTTATCTTCACAACATTCTTACCATAAGTATTGAGGCCCAGAGAGGTTACCGTATTTGCCGGCGTATAAGACGATTTTTTGGCCCTGAAAAATATGCCTCCAAGTGGGGGGTCGTCTTATACGCAAGGTACACTTCAGATAGACTGCCCATAGTGCTTGCCCCGTGCCATAGTGGCCTCCCGATGCCCGCCCACTTCATTCCACATACCGTTCAGGCATCAGCAGCGCTGCTGGGTGTATGCTCGGCTGTTATGCGATTTT
>NW_006296057.1:30795-35665 GCF_000327345.1 Myotis davidii
ATCTTTCTTCTATCATTGACAGTCCCTCTAGGTTGTGGGCTGCTTGCCTGTGTTCCTGAGAAGCATCTACGGTACCAGTCTATAGAGTGTGTTTTCTTTAGTGAATTACCGGTATGTTTACCGGTAATAAACTTGCACTGTTTTATGTATATGTTTGATTACATACAGCCTTGTGACAGTTTTCCTGCATGTCATAAGCATTTGAATATAAATTAAAATGTTAAAATCAAATCTGATATTGTTTTACCTTTTATTTGGTGTGTGGAGGGTGTGCGGAAGAGGGGGTAGTCTTATACGGCGAGTATATAACAAACTCTGTATTTTGAGTGGAAATGTTAGGGGGTCGTCTTATACGCCCAGTCGTCTTATACGCCGGCAAATATGGTAAGTGACTTGGCGAAGGTCACACAGCTATTAAGGAGAAGAAATAGGATTGGACTCCTGGCAATCTGATGCCATAGTCTATAACCAGCCACTGTCCCATAGGACCCGTCCTTGCCCTAATGCATTTAGGGAGCAGTAGCAAGTCAGTATACACATAAGACAATGTATTAACCACTTTGTAAACAAACTGCAATCGAGATGTGGGGGAAAGAGATAGACTGTTCCATTAGGGTCTTAGGAGGATGTGAGAGAGCCTCTGAGGTTTTCCAGATGTGAAGATGACATGCAGAGTTCTGCCTGCAGGCCCACTCCAGCTCCTTTCAGACGAAGGCAAGCACAGGCCAGAAGGGAACTCTGTGACTCTTCAAAGCCTGAAACTCTCTGACTCAAGGAAAGAAGGTCTTGTCCTTGATATTAACTGTGCCTTCCTTTGTTCGGCACAGGTGCTTCCGTGTGCATGCGCTCCCTTGACCCTGAAACCACACAGGCAGGTAGGTAACTGTAGGGCGCGGCTATAGGGTTAAGCCTCGGACTGACCTGTTGGCAAAGCCACAAACAAGTCCCAGCTTAGAGGGCACAGTCCTCTTAGCATAATTAGGCTTGACCTTATGACGCTCCCTAGATCCTTCCTAGGTAGCTAATGGGCTGTGGGAGGTGCAGCAAGTGCTGCCAAAACAAGTGAAACTCACAAGAACATTGTAACTATGGTGACCACTACCTTGTTTACCTCTGGCTATAAAATAAAGGCTCAGCTGGCCTCTGGGTCTCTCTCTGTGGCCTCAGCCAGGCACAGATCACTTAGGCCCAGCTTATTCTCTTTGTCTTTTCTTCATCCTTTGCTGCCCTCGCTCAGGCTTGTGGAACCGTTCGCTGAGCTGACTCGGCACAGGTAACCAGTGCTGAGATTTTAATTATCCCAATTTTAGCAGCAAGTGAACTGAGACTTCAAGATATAAGGGACCTATACTGGTCCTAGTATGCAAGTAATAGAGCCAGGCCATTTCACTCCATATAAAAGTTATGGTTTATAAGCAAACAAGAACCTTCAAGAAGTGTCTTGATGTACATCTTTTCTATTTTGTATCCTCAGAGATTTTATCCTTTCCAAATTTCCTCTCTCCCTGATGGTGATTCCTCATGTCATACTCTTAAGTAACTGTGGCAATCTATGAGAATCGGGTGGTAGATTTTGAGCCTTCCAAATCTGATTGTCATTTTCTATGTCTAACAGGTGGTAAATTATTCAAAATCACAATTAATTAATCAGCAATATGTCTTAACTTCCTTTGCATCCGGTACCAAGCTTTTTGTAAATCTTTGCAAAAATGTAAAATAACCTTCCTCCCACAAGGGATGATAGAGTAGTAGGAATATTAACATTTTCAGATTACTATGAACACATATTTAGTATTTGTATTAGTTGTGCCTCAAAAAAAACTCAAGTTCTTAAACCAGTGGTATTCTAAGTCTGTCACCAAAAGAAGCAGTACCTTGAAAACACCTGCTGGAAGAATAATGACTATAATTTTGGTGCCAATTAAAAGTCATAAATTTGCATGATGCCTGAGAGAAGTCTTGGGCTCACTTAGTGAACCTCTGATTAAGATTCAGTGAGTCTGAGCCCAGTAATCTACATTTTAACAGATTTCCCAGTGACTCTAAAGTAGATTCTGAAACACTTTAGGATAAATACTTATAAGTATTTATAATTTCACTTATAAGTAGAATCTAAAGAAAAAAATAAATGAAAAAAAATAGAAACAGAATCATAGATACAGAGAATAAACTGATGGTTGCCAGATGGGAGGAGGTTGGGGAGATTGGGTGAAAAAGGTGAAGGGATTAAGAAGTACAAATCAATAGTTACAAAATAGTTATGGGGATGTAAAATACAGCATAGGAAATACTAGTAGAGTCAACATTTGGTAATAATTATGTATGGTGTCAGATGGGTACTAGACTTATTGGGAGGGATCACTCTATAAATTATGTAAATGTCTAACCACTATGCAATACACCTGAAACTAATATAATGTTTAATGCCAACTCGAATTTAAAATTTAAAATAAAATAAGATACTTTAGGAAAGGCTAACCAGATTATGAACAATTTAGAAGTTGCTGAGGAAAATTCTCCAATAACCAGTCTTGCTTTGAAGCACTTGGTTGCCCATCCAAAGAGACAACTCAGTAGCATGGTTTAGCAAAGTAAATAAACAAAACATAGAAAGGTTAATTAGAATCCTAAGGCCCTGAGTTTTGAGCTGTAGAAGCCTGGTCCAGTGACTTTCCCTCCTCTGAGTGTCAGATTCCCTGTCTGTTAAATGTGATGATAATTCCTATTCTAATTTCCTCATAAAGTCATGAAAGTGTTAAGTGATATACTCTACATATACAGGGACACATGACACACATTTATTATTTTTCCCATATGTGTGGGGCCATATGCCACATCTAATTCATTTCACTCCTTTCATATGGTCCAGATGGAATTGCTAGGGTGGACACCAACATAAACTTTAAATTAGAAGCATTAATTTGGCTTCTGAACAACCTATATGCAATATCAGCCAATGACAACATAGCATATTAACAATATATCAGATAAGACTGAAACGTTCTCATCCATATCCTCCTTGCCCTAATTTCCTGACCCTGTAGGGACCGGCTCCTACCCTGCCAATGTCAGCATCTCCAGCAACAGCATAGTCCCTACCCTCACCCCTATCAAATTCCACACAAGTCAAGTCCTCTTTCAGGGATTACTAGCTAGTTTTTATTTCATTCTATAAATATGATAATTACAATGTGACTTGATAGTATATAATTTTAACGAGGGTAAAATTTACACAGAATAGTGAACGAACATCTAAGACAATGTTGAAAAAGGAAATAATGATTCACCCTACAATTATCAAAACATTTAATAAATCCACAGTAATTTAAACAGGTGGAAATGGTACAGGAACAAACACACAGGTCAGCGGAAGAGAGAACAGAGTGCCCAGAAACAGAAGCAAAACCAGTGTGAGAACTGGGTGTCAGATACAGAAAGCACCACAAGTCACTGGTGGGACTATTCAATACATGGCATTGGGACCACCGGCTTGCCATATGTGAATAAATACGATTGAAATTTAAAAGATTAAAATACTTACACTCTATCCCCAAATAACATCCCTATATCATAAAGACCTAAATGTGAAAAAAAAAAACAACGCTACAACTACTGGAAAAAATATAGAGACTATATTTACCTTGGGGTAGGGAATAATTTCAAAACCAAAAAGTACAAACCACAAAGGCAACTATGGACAGGTCTGATTACATGTAAACTATGTGTAGCATAAAAAACACCACAAACAAGGTGGAAATAAATAGATTAGGAGACTATATTTTCAATGTATGTAACAAGATTAGTATCCAAATCATATAAACAACTTTAACAAATTAGTAAAAGAAGACAACAAGCCCATGGGCAAAGTTGATGATATATCAACAAATATATCAAACAAGAGGAAATATAAATGGCCCCAAAATGCCCAATTTTAATATAAACTATTATGCAGAAGTTAAAAAAGCATAAGTCAGATTTAAGCAAATGAACATGGACAGATAAAATAATGTTTATTCAAAAAAGCAAGATAAAGAATAATAGGTAGGCCTATGTACGCTATGGATATATAGAATGTATTAAAATCCTACAACATTGAGTGGAAGGTACATAACAAACACATAATCTTGTTGTCTCTGGGGAGAGGAGAATAGAATTAGAGTAGGGATAATGGTCAAAGGGAATTTGGTATATCTGTCTTTTGTTATTAGTTTCACAAATCAACAAAAAAGCTGAAAGCAAACATGACTAAATATTAGCAGTTGTTACTTGTGGGTGATAGGGATGTATTTGTTGTATTATTCTCTGCACTGCTGTGTCATTTTTAAATTTCACAGAATTCGTAAAAAATGATGGCGACTCCCTAAACACTGACAAAACCGTTGAGCTGCCCACACCACTGATACAAGAGAAGCACTGAGCCAGGTGCCAGACCTGTTACTGAGGAAGCAGAGGCCCGTGCAGGACAGGCCTCGGACATCCTGACTGAAGTGGTTGCTACTGTGGCCAAGAAATATCTGACCGCTCCAAGGCCTCCAATGCACAGACATCGTTCTAAAGCCCTGAATTACAACAGATCTCTCTGCTTAATGATGAAAAGCTTTCAATGCCACAAAGAAACCCGAGAAGTTGCAACTCATTTTAAATGACCAATCTGAAATTAAGAAGAGCCTAATTTGCAGGATATTTTGAAAGAAAAGTCATGTTCTTACTTTCAAATTATATATATACTAGGGGCCCGGTGCACGAAATTCATGCACTGAGGGGGGAGTGTCCCTCAGCCCAGCCTGTCCCCTCTCACATACTGGGAGCCCTCAGGCGTTGACCCCCATCACCCTCCAATCGCAGGATCGGCCCCTTGCCCAGGCCTGAT
>NW_006296057.1:36685-57884 GCF_000327345.1 Myotis davidii
TCCTGCTTTCCCTTTCGCCTCCCTGCATTGTGCCTACATATGCAAATTAACCGCCATCTTGTTGGCAGTTAACTGCCAATCTTAGTTGGCAGTTAATTTGCATATAGCTCTGATTAGCCAATGAAAAGGGTAGCGTCGTACGCCAATTACCATTTTTCTCTTTTATTAGTGTAGATAATAGCTCTAAGAATTATCTGTTAAGAATATTTGTCAAGCAGAGTTATTTAACTTTTATGATTAGGGAAAACCCATCTATAATTAATCACCATCTATGTACATATAGATACATGATGGTCCTGAAAGCTGTCCTATGGCAGATTAAATGAGCCTTAGAAAATCTTATTCATGGTATTAATTTATTCAACAAACCATTCCATTCCAAGAAAAGGTAAATTTTAGCACAGTCCTGCCTGAATTACTGCAAATCCACTTACATGGAGCTGTCTTATTTGTTTCAGGATACTGATTAGCCTCCATTCACAACTAACTGGCTTTTATGGTTTCTAAGAAACATCAGGAAGTGAGGGTTGCTAAGTGGTCAAAAGTCATTCAGGCCGGGCCAGTGTGGCTCAGTGGTTGAGCATTGACCTATGAACCAGGAGGTCATGGTTTGATTTCCAGTCAGGGTATATGCCCAGCTTGTGGGCTCAATACCCAGTGTGGGGGTGCAGGAGGTGGCCAATCAATGATTCCCTCATCTCTCTCTTCCTCTCCCTTCCTCCCTGAAATCAAGAAAAAATATATATTTTTTAAAAAGTCAGTCAGGACAATTGGGGCAGCAGGAGTCACTTACTGTCGCTAAGGGTCCAAGCGGTGAGGTCTTCACTCCATTCCCCCTGGGCCTTGGTATTGACTCTGGCTCGAACTATGTACTGCTCCCTGGGCTGTAGATTGTTAAGTAACACAGATGTCAAGTTGCCTGGCACTTTAATATTCTGCTGATCACTATTCATCTGCACAGACCTCCTCTCAACTTCCACATAAAAGTCATCTTCTGAGTTTGGAGATATTGGTTGCCAGGTCAAATTTAGAGTGGTCTGACTTTTCGGTAGGAGACTGAGGCCGCTTGGAGGAGGGAGACCTGGGGGAAACCACAAAGATCATTATTTTTAAACAGGGTACAGGTTACAAACAGCCCAAGGGGCAGCTGTACAGAATAACCTTGGCTCCTCGAATAATATACTACCATTTCACAAGCTGCCACATAAACACAAGCTAGCAGCCATGCAATACTATTTTCCTACCAAAATAGAGAACCTTGGAAAAATTCTAATAGTAGATTGGGTAATTGTAATACAGGACTACAACCCATTTGGAGAACAATTTGGGAATATTTTCAAGAGCCCTAGAAAGTACACATACTCTGGCCCTATAATAACGACTCCCAGGGATTTACCCTAAAGAAATAATCCAGCCCTGGCCAGGTAGCTCAGTTGGTTAGAGCACCATCCCAATATACCCAATTGATGTCTCTCTCTCTCTCTCTCTCTCTCTCTCTCTCTCTCTCTCCTCCCCACCCCTAAAATCAATAAATTTTAAAAAAGAATCCAAAGGAAGATGAAACCTATGTGCATGAAGATGTTCATTGTAACATTATTTATAATAGCAAAATATTCAAAGAAACCTCAATGCTCAAAACAGGAAAATGCTTTAATAAATTCTGATATATCCATCCAATGGATTAAAATAGATAATTGGGAAAAGTATGAAAACCCAATAAAAATATTTATAATACATGAGAAAAAAGTCTCATTGTGCCCTAACTGATTTGGCTCAGTGGATAGAGTGTCGGCCTGCGGACTGAAAGGTCCCAGGTTCAATTCCGGTCAAGGGCATGTACCTTGGTTGCGGGCACATCCCCAGTAGGTGGTGTGCAGGAGACAGCTGGTCGATGTTTCTCTCTCATCAATGTTTCTAACTCTCTATCCCTCTCCCTCTCTGTAAAAAATCAATAAAATATATTTTTTATAAAGTCTATTGGTGACAGATAGGAAGGAAAATGCTAAACATGAAAACAGTGGATTTGCCAAGGGCACATGCCTGGGTTGCAGGCTCTATCCCCAGTAGGGAGCTTGCAGGAGGTAGCTGATCAATGATTCTCTTTCATCATTGATGTTTCTATCTCTCTCTCCCTCTCTCTTCCTCTCTGAAATCAATAAGGATATATTTTTTTAAAAATTTACGGCAGGGGAGACATTGGGACAAAATAGCCATTTTTCCTAAGAACAAAAAATATCTAAAATCTCCTTGGGGGGGGCAATAATTAAAAAATTAAAAGTAAAAGGCTGAGAAACACTGCTCTGTTTGTTAGAAGCGAGAGGGAAGGTCTGTTTCCCTTCACTGGGAGAGTGGCTCTCACCATCAGCTCTGGCTGCTCTCAGGCTAGAGAGAACCAGCAAGCAGGGCCTGCAGCTTGCCTGATACAATGCTAGCGTTCTCACTGGTCCTTTCTCTACAAACTTTGCAAATTGAGAGAGGAGATTACGCCAACTCCTTTTGCTCATTTTGAAAGCTTAAGTTCCAAAATAAGCCTCCGAGAGTGGTTAGACCAGGGGTGGGCAAACTTTTTGACCTGAGGGCCACAATGGGTTCTTAAACTGGACCGGAGGGCTGGAACAAAAGCATGGATGG
The DNA here is from genome assembly GCF_000327345.1 of Myotis davidii. NCBI lineage: Eukaryota > Metazoa > Chordata > Mammalia > Chiroptera > Vespertilionidae > Myotis > Myotis davidii. The sequence continues at coordinate 39,317 of NW_006296057.1, forward strand.
AGTGTTTGTGTGAACTAATATAAATTCAAAGTAAACATCATTACATAAAAGGGTACCGTCTTTTATTTCAATAGTTTTATTCATTTCAAACGGGCCGGATCCGGCCCGCGAGCCGTAGTTTGCCCACAGCTGGGTTAGACGGACCAACACACCAAGCAGACAAAAGCTTGATGTTTGGAGACACCTGTACACCTTCTAAGCCTGTGCCTGGTACAAAGGAGTAACTCGTTAAATGGCCATTTCCCCCCTTTCTTTCCTTCAGGAACATGGCTTACCCTTCACCCCTCCCTACCTGTCCTCTGTACCATGTGTTCCATCAATCCATCAACACAATCATAAATTGTGCAGCTGCCAGATGAATTAAAAACAAGCATCAGCAAAATTCAAATGATGGGAACAGAGCCTTCAAAAGTTCCCTTCCCGCCTACCCTTGAAAACTACTTTGAAATATTCCAAGAAACCTCTGAATCCATCCTGGCTGGAACATATTCCAAAGGCTGAGTCATGTCAACCTGAGCATGTGCCAGGGAGCCCTTTGATCACAGAGATCCCTTTGTCATCGAACTTGAAGAGTTTCTGCTGTTATCTTCCTGTGTTCACTGCCTGGTGGGTTCCCAGGAAACCAAGTCTTACGTGTGCAATGCTCCTCCAAAGCGCCGGAGGAGCTCGGGAGTCCTGTTTGGCTCTTTCAAGATGCTGCTGGTCAAATGGAAACGAGGTGGGGTGGGTGGAGTGGGGGGTCTCTGTTAGGGCTGCACAACCCTGCAAGAGAACTACAAGTTCCTCCTAGTTTCTCACTAAATCACTCTCTATCCTCCTGCCTTTTAGCAAATGGACTAAAAGTAGGCAACTTTATCAAATGGGATAAAGAAAAGGTGCCTTGGGCTCCTAGGTAAAAACAACAATAATTGGAGAAACAAAAACAGTAGATCTGAAAATCCAGTGTGGTGCTGCATCAGGTACATCACCATGGGCAAGTTATTAACCACCCCGAGACTCTACTTTTCACTCTGTAAAATGGGGAAGATGATCATTCTTACCCTGTAAGGTACTAACGAATTAAACATCTGTGAACTTGAAACCAGACAGCGCTGACCAGGACATAGTCACCAATGGTTCTACACAGTGACCACTGGAAAAGAGAGCTTTACAAGGGGTCACTCCAGCGTTTCAGAGGAGGACTCCTGGGTAGCAGAAAGCTGGAGCCCCAGTTAGCCTCAAGGAAACCTCTCACATTTAAGGGCTTCAATTAACACAACATAAGGCCAACAGGTAGTGACTAACGTTGATTAATCAAGAAACACTGCACCCTGGTTGGGTAGCTCAGTTGGTTAGAGTGTCCTCCTGTTGCACCAAGGTTGTGGGTTTGATCCCCAGTCGGGGCACATACCAGAATCAATCAATGAATGCACAAATAAGGAGAACAATAAATCTCTCTCTCTTTCTCTCTCTCTCTCTCTCTCTCTCTCTCTCTCTCTCTCTCTCTCAACAATAAAGAGAAATATTGCTGCATGAATTACTTATCAGGGGTGGGGAACCTTTTTCCTGTCAATGGCCATTTGGATATTTATAACATCATTCATGAGACATGCAAAATTATCAACTTAAACCTTAGACTGCTATATTTGGTCAAACATTTAAATTAACTCATCCCGAAGGCCTTGACAGGGCCAGACCAAATGATTTCTCGGGTCTTACACGGCCCCTGGGCCAGATGTTCCCCACCCGACTTAGATCGCATGACCCCAGGACCAGCACCACTTGCACACTTTCCAGAAGAGCAAACTCTTGAGCTGCACTCCCCATCACAAACCCTTGAATCGGAAACTCTGGGGTGGGGCCCAGAGATCAGTGTTCGCAAGCTCTTGGGGTGTTTCTGATGGGAGTCAGACCACTGATTTAGAAACATGGAGGTGTAGACTCTAAGAAACAGCTTCTGGAGGTAAAAGCGGCTGCCCATCGGAAGCAGGACCAGGAGGTGGGGGGTGGAGTGGGGGCTGCTGTTCTTTAGATAAAAGCCTTTCATTTTATTTGATGTTTTAACTGTGTGCCTGCATTACTTTGAAAAAATTAAAAATTTTTCTCAAAAGTAAACAAACTTGATTTCTGAAGCATGTATGTGGCAGGAGCCTGGCAGGGCCCTGAAGATGGAAACAGGAAACCGTTGGTAGGACTCAGCAGCCAGGGCCCCGCTCAGCTGCTGCTAAGTACATCGCAACTCCAGAGGGAGGTCTCGCCTTCCTGAAGGCTCATCTGCTTCCTTCTGGGCCCCATGGCTTGCTACCGGCCCCCTCCCCCAGGGGGACAGAGCCGCAAGCAGCCCAAATAAAGGGCCGGTTTGGCTCCGAGTTGCTACCCTTCCTGTCACTTTCCCACCCATTCAAAAGCGAACTCCTTCCACCTCCATCCCCACCCACCCACTCACCCACCACCACCCTTCCTGGTCTTCCTTCCTCTGTCCCCTTCCTCCCCCTCCCTCCCGGCTGGTGCATAAATGCTGTTTGCTCCAACTGACCGATGGAAGCGGTGGTGAACCGTCGCACGGGTCCGGGATGGCCTTCCCCGCCCTCTCCACGCCGGACCAGCTGCACGCAGAGCTCATATTCCGTCCGAGGTTTCAAAGAGTTGAGTGTAACAATCTCACTTGTCACTGAGGAGAGGGAAAGTGCAGGAAACTTAGGTTGGCATCCTTTTACGTTCTCTAACCTGGCAGGTTGCGACTGTGATGGGAACTACTGTTTGGCCTCTAAAAGGACAATGTCTTAGTGAAATGGAGAGGCAGTTCCATCTTCAGGGCCTCACCATTCCTAACATAAGGGACATACGGCTTCTCAAAGGAAACTCCAGGTTGCAGTGTGTACAGTAACAGAGGTATCTCTGCGTTGCTTAATTATTTCCACTCTAGTCTTTTCCTGTGTAGGGTAAAATTCTAAAATCACACCAATCTTCAACTCTATGGAATACCAATCTGATTTGGGGGAGAAAACCTCAATTTAGGATAACATAAAAAACTTAATTTCAATTGTTTTCCAGTACAGGTAGTGATTGCAAGCAAGCTTCCAGAGGAGAAATCTCAGGGTTTGTTCACAATGACGGGCGGTGGCTTGGCCCACATTATTACAAAGGAGGGGTCTGGGGTGCCCAGATCCATTCACAAGTGTGCGGGCTGCTTGCTCCTGAGCGGTGGGCTTTGGCCAGCCTCCTCCTCCACAGACCCTGCGAAGGGAGATCTTGCTTCGCCAGATGGTAAATTTCCAGCCAGTAAGGAAAAAGTGGGCTGTGCCTAAGAGTCCTTAGAAGACCATGTTTTGGATGTCTACTTGTAAAAAGAGACGATGGATTTTTACCACCATGCTTTTAATAAGATCTAGGCATCGGTGCTGGAAATAGCCACCCCACAATTCAGCCTTAAATTGCTCAGATATTGAATTTGAGCTGAGTCTACAATAGAACGTGAAGAGTTCAGTCCTAATCCCATGACTTTACTCAGCAAACCCAGATCACCTAGTAGCACTAACCCCCGCCCCTCCTTTTCTTCTCCTTTTTTGTAACTTCCTTGCCCTTTCCAGAAGGCGCAGGCACCCTGTGGGGTGGGTGCCCATGGAGGGTGTGTGCCGCCTGCAGCATGACCCTCCAGCTCTCTGCAGGACGGCACAATGAAAGCAGCGGCGCCAATAGACAGTGCTCAGCTTCCTTTTCAAAAATGGTGATCATGCATCGTCATGCAACAAACAGAACTCTAATGTGTGCCTCAAAAGAAATTTAACAAATTAATTCATTAACAGTGTTTTTATGAACTTTTGACATTTGATCACACTTTGTGGAATTATGTTTTCTTTCGGGGAGTTGGGGGAGGAGCATGTACTTTGTGTCGTCGTCCCCCCCCCCGCTGCCTTTCAGTCTGCCACAAGGTAAACTTTTCAGGCCCAAATTCCTCTCACAATCTCTGTGCTTTGGGAGCCTGCAGGACAGGGCAAGACTCAAATGAGAACAAGAACAAACAACTTAATATAGCAGCAACAATCACTCTCGAATTTAAGCAGATTCGGTCTCTTTGTCTTTCCAATAAACCCTGGAATTTCCTGTTATCATATTTATGGCATAAACATGGATCTTTCACCATAACCAACCGAGACAGAGTAACTAAAAACAGGGCTGGAGAGCCAGAGAAGCCTGAAAAAGAAACACGGATATAGACAGTCACTCCCGATCCAGTGTATTCCGTGTTCCATAGCACACCCTGACTTTCAGAAAGTTGGCCCCGAATTCAGAGGGCCCCGCACTCTATCCTGAAAACTCTGAAGCTAAACGCTCTGCTACAGCCACCACCAAGGGCAAGAGGGCTGAGCCAGGAGAGGGGCTTCTGTGTTGGGGGATCGCTTTCCTTCCTGGTACATCTCCAGCGGGAACCTTCCTCTACAAACCTTACCTTGAATGTGGCTCCAAGCCTCATAGTGATTGACAGGTTTGTAGAGAAGCTTCTTGAATTTGATTGGTCCATCCCCAAAGTAAGGCTCAGAGCTGATGTTGATGACAGCACAGTTGTGTCCGATGTCAATCACGTTGGGGGCACTCAGGGGCTTCGGCAGAACTGAACATAAATTCAGCAATCAGATTAGTTCTTGGATTTGAGGCTTTATCCTTATTCTTAGGTGGGGGGGGAGGGGGAGTGCCTTTACATGTCCAACAACACCTCTCAGAGCTCTCTGCTCAGGCGCCATGAAATCAACTGCTCTGTCATCTCCCCACTTAGCTATTGCCGCTCCAACCCCTTATCTACAAAGCGCTTTCTTAAAATATGACGACTCCTCTGCTCAAGACCCTTCAATGGATTCCCATTACATCCAAAATGTGCACCATGCCCTGCCAGGCCCTGCACGAGTGAGTCCCTGCCTCCTCTCCAGCCTCCTCTCCTCCTCACCCAATACCCTCCAGTCCCACTGACCAACGTTCAGTTCACCCAACTAACAAAGCAGCAGCACGCTCCTTCTCGGCTCAGTCTTCGTAGCCGTCGTTTTCGGGAAGGAATGCTCCACCTCCCACTCTTCTCCAGTTAACTCTTACCCATCATTCAACTCTGACCTCCAAAGTGACTCCTTCACAAAGGCTATCCTAGGCTTTCACAGAACCCCTACTTTTGCTTCATTATAATTTTCAGGACTTATTATTCTTAGTGATTTTGTGTGATTATTTGATGTCGATCTTCCCACTAGACCAGTGATGGCGAACCTATGACACGCGTGTCAGAGGTGACACGCGAACTCATTTTTTTTGGTTGATTTTTCTTTGTTAAATGGCATTTAAATATATAAAATAAATATCAAAAACATAAGTCTTTGTTTTACTATGGTTGCAAATATCAAAAATTTTCTATATGTGACGCGGCACCAGAGTTAAGTTAGGGTTTTTCAAAATGCTGACACACCAAGCTCAAAAGGTTCGCCATCACTGCACTAGACTATGTATCCTCTCTCTCTTTTGTCAGGGGAGGGGTTACTAAAAACAACACGATCATTATCTAACAGTTCTGAAGGTTAGAAGGTAGACAGGGGTCTCACGGGGCTAACATTAAGGTGTTAGCAGGTCTGTGTTCTTTCTGGAGGCTCTGCAGCAGAATGTTTCCTTCTTCGTTCCAACTTTTAGAAACTACCTACATTCCTCCTCTCCCGGCCCCTTCCTCCAGCTTCAAAGTCAGCACGTTGCATCTCTCTGACCCTCCTTCTATTGTAATATATCTTTCTGACTAGAGCCAGGAAAAGTTCTTTGCTTTTAAGGACTCATGTGATTAGAGTGGATCCATCTGGATAACCCAGCATAATCTCCCCATCTCTCAAAGATCATGTATTCTCAGTGGGGACAATAGCACCCCACCAAGGAGGTGAAAATTCTTGGGATAAACTGTTACAATGGCTTGTGGCCTTGTGAAGAGCCACAGTACATGAACAGATAGGCAGTACATCTGTGATGTTAATTAACATTTTATAGTGGTGGGCGTTGAGTTTTGGGAAACAATTTCTAAGAGGACTCCATAATGAATGATGATAAAATAAAATAAAAAGTTGTAAAACACTGCAGTAGACTCTAAACAGACCATGTAGGTTTGTTCACCAGGTGCTGAATCACTGTTTGTCAACTGAATTTCCAGTGAGTTCTGTAGCTCTGTTAGCCTGACCTTCTTAGAAATGCACAATTGTTGTTTTATTTTCTCCACAAGTGTGTGTATTATATAATGTAGACTCTTTCAGATTTCAGGGGACATTACAATGTTCAATAACTTTATCTCTCGGTCTTAATGTTTTGACTCACCATCTGTAAAAATGACCTTCAAGCCTTTGCTCAATATCATTTTATCAGGGAATCCTACCCCATTTTAGATGAGTTACCTCTCCGGCCTGGCCCCAGCATTCTTTGGCCCCATTTTGGCTTTAATCTTCTCCATGGCACTGAGACATTTTACTTATTTATTTGTTCATTGTTTATATCTCTCTATGGGAATGAAAGCTCCATAATGAGAGGGCTTTCCCCGCCCCCACCTTGTATTATTGCTATATTCCCAAGCCTAGCACATATAGTCCTTTACCAATGCTATTGGCTGACTAAATAAAGACTGAGGAGTAGGTTGCCTAAGGTCAGGATAATAAAGCAGTAGGAAGCCTAATTGAACAGCATGCCCTGCCGAGGTGGCTATGCCAGTGTTAAGTCCGGTAAGTCTGAATACACATTTTCTTAGATCAGTTTCTGAAGAGAGCACTCTGAAAACAGTGAGTAAATTCATTCACTAAGTCATACTTCCCTCGTATGATCACATAGGACCACTTGTTTGTTTAAATCATCGAAATGCATGTTAATATAGTCATTAGTGTCAGTCTCTTGTAAAAGAGGTAACTTTACAAGGGTAAGAAGATAAATTACTAAAGGAAGCTTTTGAAGTAATCATTTTGTTTTTTGTCTCCTAATCATTCTTACAGATATATACATATTGTAAAGTGCAAAAATCTTAAGTGTATTTAGCTCAAGGACTTTATCTATGTATACACCCTTGTAACCACTACCCAGACTGAGATAGAGAATATTTCCAGCCACCCTCCCCGCCCCCACCCCCGAAAAGCACCAAGCACCTTATGTCCCTTCCCGGCCGACAGGGAACTATCATCCTAACTTCTGTGAGTATAGATTAGTTATGCCTGTTCTTTAACTTTAGGAGAATAGAATCATAAAGCATGTACTTTCTTTGGCTCATTATTATGTCTCATCCATAGTGTGGCAGGATTTTTTTTATTATTATTGTTTAGTTTTCCACTGTTATGAATGAACTGCATTCCCCCAAATTCATATGTTGAGGTCTAAAACCCCAGTACCTCAGAATGTAACTGTGTTTAGAGATAAGTCTTTAAGAAGGTAATTAAGATAAAATGAGGATATTAGGGTAGTTCCTAATCCAATATGACTATTGTCCTCATAAGAACATTAAATTAGGATGCACACACATGCATAGGGAAGACCACATGTCGACCAGCTACAAGCCTAAGGGAGAGGCCTCGGAAGGAACCAACTCTGCTGGCACCTGGATCTTGGACTTCCAGGCTCCAGAACTGTGAGGAAATCAATCAATTTTTGTCTTTTAAGACTCCAGTCGGTGGTCCTTTGGTACAGCGGCCCTAGCAAAGTAACACACATGAATGCTCCACAACCTACTTATCCCTTCCAACGGTGATGGCAGTTGGGTTAATTTCGGTTTGGGGCTATTCTGAATAAAACTGCTTGGAACCTTATTGCAGACATCTGTTTTGAACATATGCACACATGTCTTTTGAGCATATACCTTGGAGTAAAATGGCCAGGTCACAGGGTAAGTGTAGGATTAGCTTTCGTATATAGTGCCAGTTTGCCAGAGTCATCGAACCAATTTGTCCTCTGGTAATAAAGCCTAGTATCTATTTCTACAAATACTCTGGTTAAAGACACTGACAATTTTACCTAACGGCTGTTCCCATTTTATGAAAGTCCATCAACATGGCAGTGTAGATGCATCAGTGACTTGGAAGTAGAGCTGCGTCCTTGCACTGACGTCATGTGCTATGTCTCTCATTAAAATAAGATTCGCCTGAATCTTAGCAATGTGGTTTGTTTTTTTAATCATTCTTATTTTTATTTTCCCTGGATAACAAAATGACAAGAAGCTTAAACAATGATATAATTTGCCTTGTTTGTATATTGTTTTCTTCCTTCCAAGAACATGTATGACGTAGAAATTGTTTTGACAATGTGATTACTCCAAGTAAATCAGATTTGGGATTTGTCCAGTAATCCAAAAAATACTGAGAATTCTGAGGTGGTTTACATGGATTCTCTGGGCAGAGAATCCAAATCTATGAGGCTCTGTTTATGGTATCGCTGTGATTGGCCTTTTAACAATAAAAGATTATGTTTACATTCATTTCATTTATAGAAATTACCTCTCGGTTCTCCCAAAGATTCCTAATCAAGTAATGGAGTGAGTCAAATAGAAATCAACCTTGGTCATCTTGCTAAAATGGTGAAGGGTTTGGAGTCAGTAAACCCAGACTCAAAGTTAAGATTCGTTGCTTAGCAGACGTACTATCTTAGACAAGTTAGCTAAATCTCTGAGCCTGGTTCCTGACTGGTAAAGTGGGGATAACAGTATCTATTGCACAAGTTTCTTATAAAGATTAAATAAGATGAAGCAGGTGGTGAAACAGTTATCTCACTGCCTTTCCAAGAATATATACTAAGAGTGTCAGGTACTTTTGTCTAAATGGACTCATAAGTAACTTCCATATTTAAGACTCCTTGTTGTATCCATGTATACCAGCCACCCTACCTGGGATTTGCCATCACTTTATTTCTTCTCCTCAAGCTACAAATGTACATACACCCCCATAGATTAATTTGCATTTTGAAAGACAAATTTGTAGCAGAGAAATACAACGCTGAATATGTGCAAAAAAATCATTATGTTAATTCAGTAGCATAATTCTCAAAAATTTCCAAATAATGCTTTATAATAATGAGTAGGAAGTCAGAAGTCACAACAATGATGAAGCTTTTGATGAAATATAAACATGACCAGACACTTTGTACCAGACACAATTCCGAGTGTTTTATATATCTAGTAAACCTTTGCAATAAACCCAGAAATGTAGGTAAACTAAGCTTCATTCACACACACACACAAAGAAGACTGGGAGAGGCTAATTCATTTTCCCAGGTGCACACACACAGTGACTAGATAATAGGGACAAAAAATCAATTCCTGGGCTATGTGACCCCGAAGGTCATATACTTAATCCTTCCTTTCCATTTTCCTGCACATAAAAACAAAACAAAACTGTAAAGACTTAGTATCCTGGGAAAGATCCAAAAAGACATTTTAGCGGTCAGATAACATTCCTATCTGGAAGCAACACCCAGCGAAACATAAACAAAGCTTCAAGGATACAAGCTCTTCCTCTGGACGCGGAGCTTAGCTTACCTTTCACAGAAATGTTGAAAGGCTTTTCCACCATCCCGGCCACAGTGTTCACACTGCAGACCCAGACTCCTGAGTCAGGGGGCAGCAGCCGGTGGATGGTGAAGGTGGCCACTGACAGGTGACCCGTGTGGTTAAAGTCTTTTGGCTGGAAAGGTCAAATACAAAAAAAAAAAAAATCAAAGCTTCTAGGGAGGCGTAAACACAAAGGTTCATAACACTGACCCCGCCTCATTGTTTAATAAGAAGTTTTCTAGGAGAGATTAAGAAGTTCAATGCAAGGCTTGTATAATCACTGGCCCATTTCCAACGCTATTGTAGTAGCCCCAAGAGTTTATATTGGATTGACGCCCTCACAGATCCTGCTGGTTGTATTTATGTGTTTGGGCGTGTGGGGTAAATAGTTACAAGCAAGCGGTCTAATTCCTCTTACACTGCTTCTGGCAACACTTGCTGCTTTCTGGTCCAATACAGAGATGGCAGGGTGAGAGAATACCATGGCTTCCCAAAGGGTGTGAGGGCTGTCAAGTGTGGCCTTGTGGGAAAAGCCAGGGCTGAGTCCACATACCGGCTCTGCCACTTGTGCCCAGTTCCTTGGTTACTAAACTTCACCCACCCAGTTCCCACTTCTGCAGAAAGGGACAGGTGATGCTCAGTTAGAAGGCAGATCGTCTGGTTGGTCCTCATTAGGTAGTAGCTGTTGCTCCCATGACCTTGTGGAAAGGCCAACAAGAGCTGGGAAGCTGTCCGTTGGCTTCTACTACCTAACAGGTTGTTTGAGTGGGATCAGGAGCATCTGGCATGTGGACATTGGCAATGGCATGTTCTGTACGCATACATAGCCACGTCCCTGAGAGGTCACTGCCTTCCTGGTAAGTTGATTTTCAGTCATCTTTGAGAGACATAAAAGATCACTGTTTTTTAAAAAATTAGCTAAGAAAATACACCAACGTCCTGGGGATCATTTGTGACACAGGGAAATTTGGGATGTTGGGAAAGGGGAAAGGTATGGAAAAAGTAGCTTGGTCCTTTCCAGCAAAGAAGAACAGCTGTCGTAGCGCCATAGCCAGTGGGGAGCACCATCAGTGAGGGGAGACGGAAGGGCAGGGAGACCCGAGGAATGCCTCCCGACCTCAGGGGTTCTGTGGATCCTGGCTTCTAAACCGCAGATGTGGGAACAGGTCTGTCCGGAGTCAAAGCTAACAGCATCCTAGCCTGGGGGATGCAAGCCCTGAGTGGAATCCAGCCTTGGGCAGGGTGACTACTACACTGAAAGTATCTAGTGATGTCAGGAGGGCAGATTAAGAATAACTGTTATGCCCTAACTGGTTTGGCTCAGTGGACAGAGCGTCAGCCTGCGGACTGAAAGAGCCCAAGTGTACGTTGGTTGCGGGCACATCCCCAGTGGGGGGTGTGCAGGAAGCAGCTGATTGATGTTTCTCTCTCATCGATGTTTCTAGCTCTCTATTTCTCTACCTTCCTCTCTGTAAAAATTCAATAAAATATTTTTTAAAAAAGAATAACTCTTACATGGAGCACTGTCCCATCGGGCTTCACCAGGGTCATTTCTTCATTAGCAGGCAGTGGCCAGCCAGACGCTTTGCAGATGGGGTTAAATTTACCACTGTTTACTTCTATGTCATCTGGCAAGTCCTCTATCTTTGGGGTCATCCTTGGCCTGCCTGGATAAGAAAACAGGACTGTGAAATCCAATCTTTAACACAACAGCAATAGTAATAATAAAAGTAGCTTCCATTTAGCAGGTCACACCCAGGAAAGAACTTTCCAAATATTATATTGTTTTCTCATAACGTAAAAACTTGTGAGGTGGGTCCTATTGTGGTGCTCACTTTATAGATGATGAGAGGGAGGCTCAGAGCCCAGATTTAAACTCAGAACTTAATGATCCAGAGCCCACACTGTTCACCATAATGCTGGGCTACCTCAGTGCACCAATGATATACATCCCCTGCCCTTACTTTTCAGCCTCTTTCTTGCTATTTAAGAGAACTTTTATAAGAACAAAAACTAGTTCTTCCATTCAGCAAACAACCGCATGATTCTGCTGATCAACACCAGGAACGTTGGTTTGGATATGTGAGAGATGTCTCATTGACTGGGAAGTCTGCAAGTGGCAGATGATTAATAATAGGCAGATTTTGCCCTAGCCAGTTCAGCTCAGTGGATAGAGTGTCAGCCTGCAGATCAAAGGGTCCTGGATTCGATTCCATTCAAGGGCACGTACCTCGATTGCACGTCCCAGCGCATGCAGGAAGCAATCAATTAATGTGCCTTTCTCTCTATCTTCCCCTCTCTCTCCCACTCTCTCTAAAAAGCATGGAAAAATATCCTCGGATGAGGATTAAAAAAATAAATAAAAGAATAGGCAGAGTTATATGCAAGAAGTAAAGCAACATATAACCCTCCCCAGATCAAAGTATAGTCAACAGCCAAATCAAAAAAAATGTTGCTTCTAATATTGAAAGAAGAAAATATGCCTCTGGTTACAACAAAGACATCAGGATTCCCTGCCTAATACCTGCAGAGTAGAGAATGAACAATCCTGAAATATAACAGCTTTATTCTGGACCATAGGATCTTAGAGAACCTTGGACCACTTGTAATTAAATGTGAGACGTGGTTGAAAACAGTTCAACCCATTCTTTACTAGGAGATGGAGGAGCCCAAGAGCAGTCATCACTCATATGCTGCTTTATCTCGGTGGTGGGAGAGGTGGGGTCATGGTAAACATGTCAATAGTGACATTTTATATTGATATACTAGTTCTCAGGCCTAGGAAGAAACAGGTGAAGTGTGTGGAGCAGGAGACAAAAGGGCCTATGACTACAGAGGTAAGTCCTTGACATATCTGTAGACTTAGAGAGGTTAGAAAGCTCATTAAATTTTTCAGCTTAAGTAGTTCCTTATGTAGGAATTTAAAAAAGTGCTTTGACACTTCTAAACCATTTCTTTCTTTCACTGTCCCTTTGCATGTGCTGCAGTTGGATGCAGGTGAGGGTGGATGTGCAGGTGCAGGGTGGGAGGGTGTGTGTTAATGAAAGGGGGCTGCTCTCTGGAAGCTGAGGGTCTGGATCTAGGGCTGAGATTTCTCACACTTTTTGCAACATCAGCCTGAGAACAGAAAGGAAGGAGTAAAATAGAAAATTCAACTCCTAAAGCTTCTTAGTTCTCCATTTCAATCCATTGCTCTAGTAGCCCAGAGCGTTTCCTTCCCTAGCTAGACCCTCCCAGGTTCCTGCCCTGTAACAACGTCCAAACACTGGGGACAGAAGGGAAAGTGTAAAGCTGACAAGCTAAAGCCTTTGAGAAAACAACTGTTGGTATTCCCCCGTATCTGTTCTCAGTGGTAACTATTCAACTTGTGTAAAAGCAGCCATACACCATATCTTGTAAACAAATGGGTGTGGCTGTGTTCCAATAGTTTTCTTTATGACAACAGATGGAGGGGCAATTAAAAAGGAATGAAGTACCGATATATGCTACAACACAGATAAAACTCAAAAACAGTATGATAAGTGAAAAAGCCAGCCACAAAAGACCACATACTGTATGATCTCACTTATAGTATACCTGGTATAACCAGTCAAGAATAAGCAAATCTGTACAGACAAAAAGTTAATAGTCACCAGGGGCTGGAAGGAGGGAAGAATGAGAGTTACTGCTAACAAGTACAAGATTTCTTCTGGCATGATTCAACTATGTTACACTTAAATTATGGCAATGGTCGCACAACTCCGTAAATATACTAAAAGCCATTGAATAACTTTAAGGGAATAAATTTAAGGTATAAAAATTATATCTCAATAAAGATGTTAAAAAAAAAAGTGGAGCAGCTATGGTCTATGGCTCAGTGTTTGCTTACCTCTGTTCCAGGTAATTTCTGAACTAGAATTATTTACCATTTCATTCTGAGGGTAATCTTTTCTATTTTTTATATCTTTTTTAAAAAAATCCTTTGTCTAAATTCCTCTAAAGTAGTTTTTCCCTGTTGTGTATATCTAGAGAAAAGGCTGGTCCCAGAGAAGGGAGCAGAAGAGATAGGCAGAGCTGTCAGCTGGCCAGTTATCACTTAATGTGCTATAAAGAGCACATGATTTATTTCTAGAAAAAGAAAAAAAAAAAAGGATGTGAGCCAGTATAAAGGTCCACTGAAAAGAATCAGAAAGCTTTCCTTTAAAACCTGAACGTTGCTATGACTACAGTGTTACCTTGCTTTACCTTCTTTCTCACACTGGAGCCCTTGGCGTTCTGGAGAGCAGAGGCATCCTTGGAAGCGATCACAGATCTCCCCATTGATGCACCTGCACCTGAGCTTACAGTCTGGCCCATAATACCCAGGCTGGCATGCTGTAAACAGAGACATAAAAAACCAGTGCTGAAATAGGAGAAGGAAAACATTCAGGCTGTAGGTGGCTAGTTTCATTTTCTCTCCAATCAACTCATTTAAAGTAGTATGTGATTTATCTGCATTGTTTATCTGAATTACCAGGAACTTACGGGGTTAGGAAATTCTGCTTCTATGAGAGTTAACAAGCTCTTACCAAGTCACCCTTCTTATAAATAATAACTATATTTAAAAATCTACCTGAAAGCAATGAAGAGTGGGGGGTCAGAACCAGACAGATTCTAAAGGGGAATTAAAATTTGGAAGATGGGAATCACGTGTTTCCCATTTTTAAGCTTTTAGTCTAATGGCTGGGTACAGTTGATACCAAGTAGGGAAACTAAACTCCAAAGAAAACCTGTAGTTTACTGACATGAAGAACAAGACACAGTCAGGACAACCATGGCCATTGGAAAGTGAGAGGAAAAATCTAGAAAGGGAGAGCAAGAAAGGCAAACTCCCAAGTCTTTGGCTGGTCCCTGAACCACACATGTTAAGTGCAGATTCAAAGCTGCCCAGCTAAGAATAAAAGAACTGAACTGAGTTTGAGCTGATGACTGAGTCAGAGTTTTCCGTTTGAGTCCTACCAAGTTAATAGTTTGCTAAAATGAAGTCAACACTCCTCAAAGGAATATAGTCTCCACAATGTAACATTTACAGTGTCCAAGATACAAGTCCAAATTACTCAACATAAGAAAAAATAAACAAAGGTCAACCTTGATAAGTTCATGAGGCCAAATTGTCAAAGATGTTAGAAATGGTAGACAAAAATTGTAAAGCAACTGTAATCATTATGCTCAGTGAGATCAAGGAAAATATGCTCACATCAAATGAAACAATGAGAAATCTCAGCATAGACATAGAAACTATAAAAAATAGCCAAAAGAGGATCCAAGATGGCAGCAGACTAGGTGAATGTTACACTCACCTCCTCCCAGGACCAAATTGGAATTACAACAAAAATACAGAACGATCAACCTAAATAAACAACTGAAGACTAGTGAAACAGAAGTCTTCTAACCAAGGATTTTCCGAAGAAGCTACATCAAGACTGGTAGGAAGGGTGGAGACACAAAAAAGGCTGTCCCGCACACCCATGGGCAGTGGCTGAGAGGCTGGAGGGCTACCTCAGCTGCAAAGGTTCTCCCTGAGGAGTGTGGGGTTTCAACTCCATGCCAGGCTCCATAGCCCAGAGCACCAGAGCTGGGAAGAGACACCAACATAAAACCTGGCTGTTAAAATTGGTGGGGATTGTCTTCCAGGGAGCTACAGTGTCCGATAGAGACCAGGCATTCTCCTAAAGAGCCAACACACAAAATCTCATTCACAGCCACTCACCCTGGGCTCAGGCGGAGGGAGATCAGAGAAGGTTGGAGTTGTGGGAGGAGAGCCTGGGGTTTGTGGCTCTGGGGAGAATGCTGAGAGGACAACTACCAAGAACCCTGTATTGAATAACTCTGCTGCATCACAGACACCATCTGTCTTGGATGGTGGTGCACTCCCCTCCTTATGGCATTAGCCTAGGGCCGTGGTCGGCAAACTGCGGCTCGCGAGCCACATGCGGCTCTTTGGCCCCTTGAGTGTGGCTCTTCCTAAGCCTTAGGAGTACCTTAATTAAGTTAATAACAATGTACCTACCTATATAATTTAAGTTTAAAAAATTTGGCTCTCAAAAGAAATTTCAATCGTTGTACTGTTGATATTTGGCTCTGTTGACTAATGAGTTTGCCGACCACTGGCCAGGGGAATGCAATAACCCCACACCTGGGCTCCCTGTCCCCCCACCCTGCAGAGGTCATACCCCAGTAAGGAGTCAGCTGCCTGCACTGGAGTCAGCTGCCGAGGCCAGAGTGTAGAGGTCTGGGCAGACTACGGGGGTGTCAGTGACTGAGTGGTGTGGCTTTGGGGCAGGGCTACTCCCCCCACTTTCCCATGAAACTAACTGGTGCCTCCCCTGCTGGGAGATTCTCTAGCCCTGCCCTGCGGACTACAGGTGGTCACACCCTCTCAACTCATGGTAGGTCCTGCCCTGCTGAGGTCTGGACAGAATCTGAGACAGACTGAGTTGTGTGGCTTTGTGGTGGGCATCACTCCTCCCACCTTCCCCCAACACTGAACAGTACCTCCACATCATAGGAAATCAACCAGCCCCATCATCCCGATTTCCAGCGACCTTGCCCTATTGAGCTCCGGCTCCTGGCAGACTGAGCTGTGTGGCTCTAGGACAGAAGCCATTTTCCCTCACACACTCAACTAGTGCAGAGCCCTCCCTTCATGAGGCCAAATCTTGGTCTATCTGGGCCTGATGAACTCTATGGCCTCACCGTGATGACTCCATGAGACCACCCCCACCACAAAGGTGTGTGAGCACCTAGTGGGTGACAGCTAGACTTGGTATGCCCTGGAAAATTTGCTGAGTGACCTCAGACCCAGGACTGGCAATGAGTATGAACCTGTATCAATCTGGTGAATACCGCTCACCCCTACCTGGTGACTACCTGGAGAACTGAACTCATGCAACTTGAGCACTGCCAGAGGCCCTTGCAGTGACTGAGCTAGCAGGCAGTTGGCAAGCAGAGGCAGATCTTAGGGTGCCTTGGGACTTTTGCTGACCTGCCACCAGGCCCAGTTCTGGTAAAAGCCAGCCTTGGTGCACAGCTTGATCCTTCCTGCACACAGCAGAGGCAGCCCTAACCCTAAGCACAAGGAGATATCACCTTACACCTCTCAGAATACAAACCTAGCAATAATCACTTCAAATGTAAATGGCTTAAATGTTCCATCAATAAGTCGGCAAACAAGTGCTAGTGAAAATGTGAGGGAAAGGGAACCCTGTGCACTGCTGGCGGGAATGCAGACTGGCGCAGCCACTGTGGGGAACAGTATGGGAATATATCCTACGAATTCTGAAACACCAATCAGAATATATGCAGAGGTAGCCACAAGCTATGGATCATTTTATAGCTCCAAACAGGTTGCCCAGGGCCATAGGCAGCACCTGATATTGGCCTGGACCAGAGTCCCTACCAAAAGGCCCAGAGCCAACACACTGACCAGCTTCAGACAGTATCGGAACAAGATCCAATTAGCTTCCCAAGCAGCCAATCCAAAGGGAGACCTTGGCAGGCACCAGACCCTGCTGAAGCGAATTCCACTTCATGTGGGCAGCACCTGCATAACAGCCTTTATAGTGTGGTCGGGGCCAGTCTTCAGTCAGCCAGCCTGAGGGTCAACCCCACAGGTGAATGAGCCAATAGCAATAAAGACTCAATTACAACAGGAGGACCCACAAAACCCACACAAGAGACATTTCTGGAGCACCAAGATCAGGTAATCAAGGAGAATACAACACTGAGTCCCATGGGACACTTACTACATAAGACCATTCTACCAAGACTGGGAATCATAACAGCTCTAACTAATACATACGAACAAACACAAAGAGGCACCAAAATGGGGAGATGAAGAAACATGCCCCCAAATGAAAGAAGAGGAGAAATATATGCACCCCTGTGTTCATAGCAGCATTATTTACAATAGCCACAGTCTGGAAACAGCCCAAGTGCCCATGAGAAGATGAACAGATAAAATAGCTGTGGTATATTTACACAGTAGAATACTATACAGCTGTAAAAAAGAAGGAACCTTTACCTTTTAAGACAGCATGGATGGACCTAGGGATTATTATGTAAAGCAAAATAAGCCAGACAGAGAAAGACAAATACCATATGATCTCACTTATATGTGGAATCTAATGAACAAGATAAACTGATGAACAAAATAGAACCAGACGCATGGACACGTGAAGCAGATTGACAGAGGTTAGAGGGGAGGGGATGAGAAGAGACTGGATGAAAGAAGGTGAAGGGATTAGCCAAAGAACATATATGCACAGCTCATGGACACAGACCATGAGCAATGTGGTGATGACCAAATGCAGAGTGGGTGGGGATGAGTGGAGGTGTTTAAAGAGAGGAGGAGGGAATGAGGGACATCTGTAATAGTGCCAACAATAAATAAAGAAGAATAAAATCACAATAAATACATACCTAGCAATAATCACTTCAAATGTAAGTGGCTTAAATGATCCAATCAAAAGACATAGGATAGCAAAATGGATAAGAAAACAAAACCCATATATATGCTGTCTACAAGAGACTCAACTCGGAATGAAAGATACACACAGGCTAAAATAAAGAAATGGAAAAAAAAGAGATTTCATGCAAATCTCTTTTAAAATAATATTTCCAAATAATAATCTTTTATTTGGAAATAAAAGCTGGGGTAGAAATATTTATATCTGACAAAATAGGCTTTAAAATAAAGGCTATGATAAGAAACAAAGAAGGACACTAGATAATAATAAATCCAACAAGAGGATGTAAACATTTATGCACCCAACATAGGAGCACCACAACATATAAAGCAAATCTTGATGAACATAAAGGAAGAGATTAACATAAAGGAAGAGATTAACAGTAGGGGATTATAACACCTTATTGACATAAATGGATAGTTCTTCCAGACAGAAAATCAACAAGAAAACAGCAGCCTTAAATGACACATTAGACCAGATGGATTTAATTGGTACCTTCAGAGCATTTCACCCCAATGCAGCAGAATATACATTCTTTTCAAGTGCACATGGAACATTTTCTAGTACAGACCACATG
>NW_006296057.1:58003-63105 GCF_000327345.1 Myotis davidii
ATGGATATTTTTTCCAAAGAGAAAATCAACAAGAAAACAGCCGCCTTAAATGACACACTAGATCAGATAGATTTAACTGATATCATCAGAGCATTTCACCCCAAAGCAGCAGGATATACATTCTCTTCAAGCGCACATGTAACATTTTGTAAGATAGATCACATGTTAGGACACAAAACAAGTCTCAGGTTGAAATCAGTTCAAGCATCTTCTCCGACCATAATAGTATGGAGCTAGACAGCAATAACAAGAAAAAAACTGAAAAACACACAAAGACATGGAAACTAAACATTAGTAAACAATGAATGGTCAACAATGAGGTCAAGGAAGAAATCAAAAGATACCTTGAAACAAATGAAAATGGGAACACAACAATCCAAAATGTATGGGACACAGTGAAAGCAGTCCTAGTAGGAAATTTCACAGCATTACAGACCTTCCTCAACACAAGAAAAACCTCAAATAAGCAATCCAACTTTACACTTAATGGGACTTGAAAAAGAATAAACAAAGCCCAAAGTTAGTAGAAGGAAGGAAATAATAAAGATCGGAGCAGAAATAAATGCAATAGAGCCTAAAAAAATACAAAAGATAAATGAAACCACGGAAAGGAAGAAGTACAAGTGTCATTATTTGCAAATGACATGATACTGTATGTAAAAACCCTAGCGCAGGGATGGGGAACCTTTTTCTGCCAAGGGCCTTTTGAATTTTTATGACATCCTTCACAGCCCATACAAAATTATCAACTTGGTTTCCTCTTTCACTAGGGACCCGCCAACATGGGCTGCATTTGCACCAAAACCGTGAAAAAGGCGGCCCGGATCATCATGGAGAAGTACTACACACGCCTGGGCAACGACTTCCACACCAACAAGCGCGTGAGCGAGGAGGTTGCCATTAATCCCAGCAAGAAGCTCTGAAACAAGATAGGGGGCTATGTCACCCATCTGATGAAGCAGATTCAGAGAGGCCCATGAGAGGCATCTCCATCAAGCTGCAGGAGAGGGAGAGGGAGAAGAGGATAACTATGTCCCTGAGGCCTCCACCCTGGCTCAGGAGATCACTGAAGTTGACCCTGACACTAAGGAAATGCTGAAGCTCTTGGACTTGGGCAGTCTGTACAACCTGCAGGTCTCTCAGCCTACAATTGGGATGAATTTCAAAACACCACGTGACACAGTTTGAATATTTTTCTATGCTGTAATATTATCAATAAACCATGCACAATCTTTAAAAAAAAGATTATCAACTTAAAAAAATTAGCCTGCTTTATTTTGTCAAACATTTAATAACTCACCCCTAATGCTTTGATAGGACCAGACTAAATGATTTTGTGGGTCTAATACAGCCCACAGGCCAGACGTTCCCCACCCTTGCCCTAAAGTCTCCACCAAACAAACAAACAAACAAACAAACAAAAAACTACTAGAACTGATAAATAAATTCAGTAAAGTAGGATACAAAATAAATATCTAGAAATTGTTTCATTTTTATACACCAATAATGAGCTATCAGAAAGAGAAACTATGAAAATAATACCATTCACAATTGCTTCAAAAACTATCAAATTATACATGGTCATAGTAATCAAAACAGCATGGCACTGGCATAAAAACAGATATAAGTCAATGGAACAGAAAAGAGAGTCCAGCAACAAACCCCTGCCTTTATGGTCAATTAATATTCAACAAAAGAGACAAAAATATACAAAGATAGTCTATTCAATAAACGGCACTGAGAAAATTGGAGATATGTGTGAACACAATCCACAAGAATAAACTCAAAATGGGTTAAAGATATGTCTCAAAACCATAAAAATCATAGGAGAAAACATGGGCAGTAAAATCTCAGACATTTTTCATAGAAATATTTTTTCTGGTATGCCTCCTCAGGCAAGAGAATCAAAAGAAAAAATAAACAATTGAACTACATCAAACTAAAATGTTTTTGCACAGCAAAGGAAACCAGCAAGAAAATGAAAAGATAACCCACTGAATGGAAGAACATATTTGTTGATGATACATCTGATAATAAAAAAACTTATACAACTCAACAAAAAGTGCAATTAAAAAATGGATAAATGACCTGAATAGAGACTTCTCCAAAGAGGAAATACAGATGGACAATAGACAATGAACATATGTTCAATGTCACTAATCATCAAAGAAATGATGCAAATTAAAACCACAATGAGTTATCACCTCACACCTGTCAGAATGGCTATCATCAATAAATGAACAAACAACAAGTGTTGGTGAAGATGTGGAGAAAAGAGAATCCTCATACACTGTTGAGCAGTATCAAGTCACCTCAAAACATTAAAAATGGAACTGCCTTATGATCCAGCAATTTCACCTCTGGAAATATATCCAAAGAAACTCAAAACACTGATTCAAAAGAATATACGCACCCCTGTGTTCATTGCAGCATTATTTACAATAGTCATGATTTGGAAGCAGCCCAAGTGTCCATCAGTAAAGAATAGATAAAAAAGCTGCAGTACTGCCCTGGCCAGTGTGGCTCAGTGATAGAGCATCAGTCCACACACCAAAAGGTCATAGGTTTGATTCTTGATCAAGGCTCCTATCTGGGTTGCAGGTTTGTTCCCCAGCCCCAAGGGGCATATGCTGGAGGCAACCAATCAAGGTGTGTCTCTCTCATATCGATATTTCTCTCACCCCTACCCCTTCCCTCCCTTCTACTCTCTCTAAAAATCAATGAAAAAATAACCAGCATTAACAACAGAAATGCTGCAGTACATTAACACAATAGAATACTACTTGACCATAAAAAAGAAGAAAATTTTACCTTTTGCAACACCATGGATGGACCAGGAGAGTATTACACTAAGTGAAAGGAGCCAGTCAGAGAAAGACAAATACCATACGATTTCACTTTAATGTAAAAATCTAATGAACAAAATTAATAAACAAACAAAATAGAAATAGACTTGTAGATACAGAAAGCAGACTGACAGATTTTGGAGGGGTGGAGTGCTGGGAGACTGGGTGAAAAAATGAAGGAATTAAGCAAAATAAACAAAAACCAATCATAGATAGACAACAGTATAGTGATTACCACTGGGAATGGAAGGAGGGTATATTGGGGAGATAGAGGAGGGTACAGGAGTGATAAATGATGATGGAAGGAGACTTGACTTGAGTGATGAACACACAATACAATATTTGAATGATGTATTATAGAATTAGACACCTGAAATCTATATAATTTTATTAACCAAGGTCAGCCCAATAAGTTGAATAAAAATATTTTCATAACAAAAAAAACCATTCTAGAACTAGACAACTGAAATAGACAATGTTACTATGTGGACTTAGCAGCAGAGTGGAGATAACAGAAGAGAGAGTCAATGAATTTTAAGTTCGATCAATAGATATCCAGTCTGAAGAACACAGAGGAAATGTTAGAAAGAAATGATCAGTGTCGCAGGGACCTAAGGGACAATATCAAAGAGTCTAGCACATGGGTGATTGGAGGTCTTAGGAAGGAGTCTCGGGGGAGAACACTAGAAATTTCCAGTTCATAAAATCATAGTGATTTCTTGAGCCTGGCATGGCTGGGATGAGTCAATATGCATATTCTTATAAACCTGAATCTAGAGACACATTCACTATGAAGCTGATGAGGCTTATATTCTAGACTCCTAACATGCACACACCCCTCCTGGGGTTCTGGCAGTGTTTACATACTCACATGTGTGTTTTTATAATTTGCATAGTTTTACAATATTCTTTTTTTTAAGGGAACTGGATCTGCCCCCACCTGGGGGTCACCTTTTGCTTTAAGGTGCACATCTCACAGACCAGGTAAGATTCCTTCACTACTGTGGCCCCCTCTATGTTCCACGGGGGCAGATACAACATTTACAGGGACTTGAGTGAGGTTTGTAGCAGCTGCAGCTTGCTTTTGTGTAACTCTCCTCTTTGCCCTCTTATTCCAAGCCCCTAACGCTGTGCTGTTCAGTATGGTAGCCACTAGTCATGCATGGCTACTGAGCACTTAAAATATAGCTAGTCCAAATTGAGATTTCAAAGACTTAATGTGAAAAAGGAATGAAAACTATCTCATTAAAACTTTTTTCTATTGGTTACTTCTTGAAATATTTTGGCATATTGAGTTAAATGAAACATTAAAATGATTTCACTTGTGTGTTTTTTTACTTTTTAAATGTGACTACTAGAAAACTTTCAATTACAGATATGTCTTGCTTATATTTTTACTGAACTGCTCACCCTAGGACATTGTTTTTCAGGTTGCTGGGGGCCCCATCCTAACTCCCAATAGTGCCAGATGTGCAAAAAGCTGGCTTTGTGAGGTAAATACTGAAAACTCTTTCAGCTCTGGCCAATTCACTCCACTAATACTCATTAGGAAAGATCTGGCATATTTGCCTGCAGGTTCATGTGAAGCTACTGCTGTGTTGCAGGAGATATGAAACACACACTGGAAAGGAGATGGGAAACACATACCTTTGTAGCTTATCGAACGGGAAAGTGGACGTTAGAAAGGGCAGAGGGGGTCTTAGAGTAGCTGAAGTGAGGACTGCGTGAGTAATGTCCAGAAAAGATTAGATCACAACTTTCTCCATTATCACACACCAAATCCAGTCTGCATCTGACCTGACAGTGCTGATATTTATGATGCTCTCAGTGACATTCCAACGACAAGTGTGGTCTGAAAACCAACAGCATCGGCACATGTGGGAGCTTGTTAGAAAGGCAGAACCTCCGGCCCAGCCCAGACCCATGAAATCAGACTCTGTTTTAATAAGATCCCAGGTGAGGTGTATGAGAAGCACTTCCTATGAGGTCCAGAGTCTTCATATGAAAGATAATTAACTTTCAATAAATCATCTGTGATTCAAACTTTGTTGCTCAGCAAGCCAGACCTCCTTGTGTTCCTGCCAGAACTCTTCCTGTGCAGGGGCCGGTGCCAAAGATCCCAGGAGGTGTATGAGAAGCACTTCCTATGAGGTCCAGAGTCTTCATATGAAAGATAATTAACTTTCAATAAATCATCTGTGATTCAAACTTTGTTGCTCAGCAAGCCAGACCTCCTTGTGTTCTCGCCAGAACTCT
>NW_006296057.1:66825-85515 GCF_000327345.1 Myotis davidii
GTGCATACCTTCATTGCACTGCAGGCTCTTCCAGCCGGTGGCACAGGAGCACCCATAGGGGTCCGGGAGACAGAACACGTAGGACTTGCATCCCTCTGGTCCACTACACTGTTCCTTACAAGTTCTGCCAAATGTGTGCCGTTCGCAAGCTTTTTGGGGGAGAAAAGGGTGATTCAGAGTCAAGCATACAACCCTTTGAAATGCGTAAGTCTTCCCTTAAAGGGTCTCTCCTAGACCACTGAACATGGAAAATAATCCAGTCTCAGCTGTGGTACGGGCAGGGTGAACATGCATTTTATAGACCATGAAAGTGCCCCACAGAGAGGATCTCAGAGCCACACCCACAATTATGCAGGCTGTGCACAGCACACACCTAGGGGGTGCATTCGCATCACAGACATTGAGGATTCGTTTATGTATTGAAACTTTCCAGTAGTTGGCAATAAAATCTCTTAGAAAAGGGCACCTTTTTCTAACTCACACAAAGGTACCGTATGCCTAGCAGAGGCCATTTGACTTCCATTCCCAACTCTGTCCACATACAAAATTCTAGATCCAATGGCATCTTTTTCAATCCACAACTTACCCAAGTACTCTTGACTTACCCTTCTCACATGTTCTCCCCATAAACCCAGGAGGGCAAATGCATTCCCCAGTGTCCTCGTGGCAGACACCATTGTTCACACAGGCAGTGCAGACACGGTTACACTCAGGTCCCCACTTCTGAGCCTCGCACCCTTTCGTTAAGGAAAACAAGGCTGTGGTGAGTAACACACATTAACAACAAACCTGCTACATGTCGGTCATTTCAGAGGACCCGAGTGAATGGATATAAACAAAATACAACCTTTGCTCTTTAAAGGCTAATAGTTTAATATGGGAAACAGATATGTTAACAGAAAATAATGATAGGAACAAAGACAAAAAGTACCTAACTCTGTCTTGGGGATGGAAGAGGGCATAAAGGAAGACTTCCCAGAGGAGGTGGTATGTGAGCAGAATCTGCAGCACCACCTAAGTCAAGCATGTCAAACTCAAAGGCTAAAACAGGCCAAATAAAAGAGGCATGTGGCCCGTGGACTGCGAGTTTGACACGGTTGACCTAAGTAGCAAGGAAGATAGGACTGTAGAGTGCGTTCCAGGCGAAGGCGAGGCCAAGAAGAGAGCACCATGTGCTGGCAGAGCTGCAGGTGTGGTTAGAGCCTAGAACAGTGATTTCCAAAGTGTGGTCCTGAATCAGCAGTATCTCCATCACCCGTTAGCTATGCAAATCTCAGACTCCCACCCACGACCTCCTGATGAGAAACTGTGGTGGTGGTCTGGCAATCGAAACTCAACAATTCTCCCAGATGATTCTGATGCAAGCCCGAGTTTGAGAACCTCTGGTAAAATGTGGAGAAGGGATATGGCCCAAAGGAGAAGCAGACGCTAGTAGCATCCACTCATTTTCCAGGCAGAAAAAATAAAAAGTGAAACAAGATACACAAACCTAAAGTACAAGATACACAAACCTAAAGTAAAGGTCAAATGCTTCTGGATTCATATTTCTTGGCTACTTCTCTCCAGCACTTGGTGACTTTAGATTAATTGGGTCTAAGGATACCTTCTGATATATATGGGGGTGTTGGGTTTTAAATTTTATTTTATTAAATAAAATTAAATTTTATTTAATTTTTCTTCTGTGCTCTTGGTCCCTGAATGTTATTTTCATGATGGTGAAGCTTGGACCTGTGCCTATAGCCAATGTAACCTTGTAATTTCTTTGGCAAGAATTCCTGGTTATCAGTATTTTCTCTAAAATAATCAGGAAGACTGTCAACACAGACCTTTTCCTTCAGGCTTCCACTTACTAGATAGAGCTACAAAATGTCTCAAAGCTAATATTTACATGCCTTAGTGTAGAAAGGGGAAAATTATTCTGCACAATTAGCGATTTCTTAAGGGCCTGACCACAGGCTATGTGGACAGTGAAGACTAATGATGGAAAAAACTGGAAATGAAAACAGGCTTCCTGTCCCATTAAACTATGTCTCTAGTTTGACACCGAACACTAGACCTGTCCCAGGTTTGCACGGAATCTTGGGAAGGAGGAGAGAATAAAGCCCGAGGGAATGACTGGGGATGGAGAAGAGTTTGCTGATAAGCAATGATATGCACTCAGGCTTTGTTCTTTTCTTCACAAGCCGCACGGTTTTGTAATTTAGGAAACCACGGATTCACGGCCTACAGAGAGAAACCCTGTAAACTTAATGCTTATGGGGAATCTTCTGTCCGGGAGAGAATTTATACTAAAAATAAACCCTGTACACATACGCAGCATGATTTTCGCTACACAGGCTTTAAGCACTGACTCTTCCTAGGCTCCATTCATCCTGGAGAGGAACACCCTACAGTCAGGAGAAGTGGACCCATGCCTTCAAATGCCTAAACGTCAGAGAGGTCACCCTGGGGCAAATACTTTTAAATGTGATGATTGTATCCCAACCCACATTTCTTAGAATGAGTTTAGATATTGGCAGTGATGCTAAAACAGGTTCACTGAACTACTCCCTAAGAGCAAAGGAGAATAAACATGTGCTCCCAGCGATCTGAGAAAGAGGCAACTTGAAGATCAAAATGTGCATGAAGTCTTTTGCCTTATCTTAAAAGTTCAGGTGAATTTTAAATCCTAGTCTGTGCTGAGTTGTTTTCTAAAAGCTTTAAACTTTTTACCTTGTGTCAATATCTGAGGTTTCTGACATTGCTGGAAAATCTGCCCATTTAACCCAGACTCAGCACCGAGGTGCATGGTGCTGTATCAGCCTGGAGAGAAACTATCTAAGAAATGAATCTAAATTGTGTCCTTGCCATTCAGACTCTCCACGAGTGTAGTGGAATAAAAGGGATTTTACCTGCACAAACTAGATAAACCACACTTTTCATAAGTCTACTGTCATATTGCAATATCCATCTATTTGGTAATTAGCTAAGGAACAGTGGCTCATCTTATGATTCTTGTATTCTCAACACCAATACAACGCCTAAAAGTTAAAATCAACACTATTTGCTGAATGAGTGAATGAATGAATATCATGCAAAGCAAAATACTCTTTATGAGTTAGAGATGCCACTTATTAGAGGAATGACAAAGCATCCCAAGTACTTAGACCTGAAGCCTGAGTACTTAATATCATGAATACCTGACATAGCTGGGGAAGACTCAGGGCCAATTTGTTGCTTCCTACAGATCAATTTTGTGTAAAAACTACTGATGATAGTTACTGCCCACTTTGATAGTTATAATGGGGTGAGGGGTGGTTTTCAGTAGTTCTAACTCTTGCACTTTTCAAACCTGAAAATAGAAATCACACTTGAGAGTTAAATGATCTGGAAATTGTGGGATTTACAGGAGACTTGACGTTTAACCAGATATTAGAGCAGCCCAGCAGGCCCACCTCGCCCCCTTAGGATACCCCTCAGGAGACTGACCAGGTCACGATTCCCCCTTTGTATGGGAGTGGTGCTGCTATTCAAGTGTGAGGTCCCCGTGCCCGTACCGGAGTATGTGGCTCCACCTTTGTCTATATCTCGTTGGTCCAGGCAAATAGACATTTGACATATGTGACACCAATTTTATTATCATGGGAATTCAAAACTTGGAAGTAAAAGAAACGTCACTGAATTTAAGTTAGGGAAATGGTAGGTGGCATCCTAGAGAGAAAGTCTACTCTTCCCCACCAGTGCGGAGCCCCAGATCTTCCCTGGAGCCTATCTTTTCTGAAAAGTTGCTTGTTGGCTTTTCCATCAATTTTCTAAGAGCCCTTAGTATACTTCCAACCAATCCCTGGTTTTTGTTCAGGTGCCAGAATCAGTTTACTTGCAAATAAAAATCCTAACAACTGTGCCATCACAGATAGTGGCCTCTCAATCACTTACTCCGGACTATGAGCCTGGTGAAGGCCGAGGTGAAGAGGTTTCCTCCTATGTACCTGGCCGAGTACACTCCAGCATCCTGGGGCTGAGCGTGAGGCAGATGCACTTCTAAAATATCAGGTACTTCGTGCCTGGGCACTGAATGGATGAAGGAACCTGATAAAGGAGAAGAGAAGAGAATAAAGGGTCACTCTCAAACACTCTTATTTCCTTGTCTGGCTCCTCTACTTGATCAGCCTTCCATAACCCGATAGAAAATGTGCTCCAGCTAGCATATTGAGTGTGGGAGAAGAATGCACTCCCAACAGTGGAGAAAGGTATGGTGATAGGGCAGATAGCCTATTAGTCCATGGAATCTACTGCCAAACACATGAAGATGTGGGGAGGCTGAAGTTCTTATCTGCTGCAGGTACACAGGCAAATCTGGGTGGGAAATGTCAACTAATCAATTAACCAGAAGATACCTAGAATCACTACTCCAATTTGGACGTCTTATCCATCCACAGAACTCAGAATAATCTCCAGCAATATTTCAGCTGAACCAGGTCTTCGCCACCAAGTGGTGCCAAACCATAGCTGGACGGAGATGGATTTGGATTGCACAGTTCAGGTCCCCCAGGGCGATTGCCAGTGGCTCTCCAGGCTCATGCTGAGCACTTTATTAACTTTGCAATCAAACAAACGTTTTATATGGCAGAATTTGGAACCCCATTTATCACATCACAATGGGATTTTATTGTACATTTATAATTCATACTGTATATTCACTTATGTCTATGAATCTCAAATTTACTTGATTAAGTCACCAAACACATCTCCTAAGAGAGATTCTATCATATAATTTGGTTTGCTTGCTTCATATTAGCTTTACTTCCAACATCTGCTTCTAAGACTGCAGTAAAATAATGCCCCAATGTGGTGTGTGCTAGCTGTGTCTCACACCATGGTGCTGAAAGGAAGCAAAACACAGACTCACCATTCTTGTAAATCACTGCATCTTCTTCTTTAATCAACACCTTTTTGAAAGATATGTTCACGTTATCTCCCCTGTCCACTGTCATGGTTAAAGTAGATGGTAGGAAGGAAGCTTTTAAGAGAGAGAGAGAAAACAAAGGAGAAAATGAGGTTGCATATTTTCTCCACCGTTTGAACTTCAGACTGTGAGGGCTGGCACTGGGCAGCAGTCAGCTGATTTTTCATGATATTAAAAACAGCAGTAGCTGATGGGTTTCTTAAGGTTATATCATTTTTTAAGAATCTGATGAAAGGAATGGTTATTTCCTTTGTAAAAATGTAAATATATACACACAACATACATACGTACATTTTTTCCATGCAACTAGCTGGGGAGGTGAGGACTTTGTATTGATTAATACCTATTACCAAACCAGAACCTGATATTAACGATGAAACAGCCTCCTTCTCCAATCCTTAGTAAGTTTCCTCAAAGTGGAATAGAATATGAATGGCCAGAAAAATGGCTTTTCCCTTGGTTCTTTCGGGTTGTTGTTGCTCCAAATGACTCTCACTGCTTTAGAATGCCCCAAGCATTTCTCCAATGGATTCAGTACAATGCTGCACTTACTATGAATGGTGTGAACATTGGAATATTGAAGAATAAGACAAAGACCCAACATCTTGCCTTCTACTCTTTAGTTAGATATATATGAGCTGACATAATCATGGGACTGGAGTATTAAGATGAAACTGGAGAAGTTATTGTGGATTTGGTTTATAACATAATTTTGGAAACTTCTGTCTCTGTGCTAAGCTTGGAACAAAGTATTGCCTGAGCTCCTTGATTTATGGGACAAGATGTGTGAACAAAATCTTGTCATCTCCCAGCTACAACAGGTCCTGAGTTCCTTTAACTTACACCATAATCTGCAGAGGACCACAGCTACAGAATAAGGGGGAATTCATTCTAGGCTTCAAGTTAAGCCACTTTTTAAAGTTCCAGCCTTATTGAGGTATAACTGACATGGAA
This sequence comes from Myotis davidii, assembly GCF_000327345.1. Lineage (NCBI taxonomy): Eukaryota > Metazoa > Chordata > Mammalia > Chiroptera > Vespertilionidae > Myotis > Myotis davidii. The sequence continues at coordinate 72,725 of NW_006296057.1, forward strand.
AGTAGGCCAACATAAAAAATGTAAGGATAACCACTAAAAGAAGAGAAACAGAATATTTACAACTTTCCTAAATACAGAGGGCAGGGAGAATGGAAGCCAACAGGGACATAAAAGGAGAACAAATCACAAAGAAAAATCACAGCATGCAGAAAAGACATAAGAAGATGTTAAAAGCCAGAGATCCTCAGAATAAATTTAATAGTTATAAATATGTAAATATATGCTCTTTCCATTAACTACACATTTGGTGTAATGGCATATAAAACTGAGAATAAAGGGACAGAATAACATATACTACACTAATAACTAAAAGAACTTGATATTGCAATATTTATATCAGAAGAAAAATCTATTCAGATGCCAGAACAAAATTTTAGGGCTCAAGATGGCCTTTCCGTGATGAGAAAAAGACACAATCCACCAGGTGGGTTAAATAACCCTGAACTTGTATACGCCTCTAACACCAGAACTTCAAAACCCACAAAACAAAAGAAAGTGTCAAGTCCACAAGCATTGAGAAAATGTTCAACAACTGATGAATCAAACGGACCAAAAGTCAGTGAAGGCAAAGATTTGAATAACATGATTTAAGGTCTGTTGGATATTCATGGACCCCTGTAGGTAGCTTCTGAATACAGGCTATTTTGAAGCATACTGCCTGCTATTAAGCCATAAAGCACATCTCTGTAAATAATGAAGAATCAAATTCTCTGACTAGAATCCACCTAAATTAGAAATCAGTGCAAAACACCCTCTACCTAATGTCTGAATCCCCACAGAGTGGCTTTTGGATGGGCGGCTTGAGAAGCTGATCAAGAGCTCAGAGAGCTGCCCTTGAGGGCAGAAGATGGCTTTAACCCAGGCTGGGGATCCGGGCTTTGGGTCTGTCTGCTTGTTGTGCCCGCTGACCAAGGCCCAGGGCCCAGCCAGGACTCCCACATGGGTGCCTTGGTGCAGACAGGAGAATAGTGCAGGTCAAAGAGCCTGTGAGCGCTGGGATAAGACAGTCCTGGCTTGCGACTACCCTCTGACACTCACTGGGCCTCTGTGAGCAACCTGCTTAACCTCTGGACACCACAGTGTCCTCATCTATAATTTGGAAGTAAAAATATTTACCTTAAAAGGTTGTTCAAAATATTAAATGATGTATGCCAAGCCCCCGGGTGCTTAGAAGAAGTCAGTATCCTTCCCAAATATAAATAAACAGCAGCACTGCTGTGCTGACTTTTGTAATATGCACTTGAGTAGTGACTTTCTCTACTGGACTAACATGAACCAACCTGAACAGGCCCTGGGGGCAGGGGGGGCTCTGGTGGGCGCCCACCCACACTGACAAGGCACTTCATTCTGCAGCCCTCGCGTGTGTAAATCGCTCTCTGCGGCAAGCTCCTGGGCTCCTGGGATAATTTTTCCAACCACTTTATGTTGGTTCCTTTCTCTGTGGTTTGTTTATATTTTCTGCCCCTGACTGTTTAGCTGACCATGGGACTTCTCGCCCAGCATTGTTTCTGAAAAGGAACCAAGACTCCCCACTACACTCAACCCCAAGACAGCTTCTCTCTCTCCCCCACGCTGTGGCTATTGTTCCAGATCTTATGCTCTCTGAGCTCCCCGTTCCCTCAGGTAGGAACACAGCCATACCAGAGTCCCACGGCTGCCCAGCCTGGCACCTCCTGCACCCACGTCTCCAGGCTGATGACCCAGGAGCCCAGCTTCTCTATGGTGCACACAGGCTGATGCCGTGGGCCCTGACTAGACCGTGAAAACAATGAGGACCTTTGAACTGTGCCTACTGCCTCCAGGCACTGTGCTGAGGACTTGACACGTATTGAATTTTCATAATGTCTCTGTGAGATGGCTACTACCATTATCCTACTCTTACAAATGAAGAGATTAAGATACACAGAGGTTATGCAACCTATCCAAGATCACACAGCAAGTTCATGGAAGAGATCTTTCAGAGGTTAGTACTCAAAAGGCTTCAGATCCCAGCACCTTGTCTTAAAGGAGACTGCTGAGGCCTGGGCGAGAGGAGGAGCTGCAGGGTCACTGGGATGAGCCCCTTAATGGGCAGAACTTAACTAAAAACACAGTTCACTGTTCCTTAAAGGGCTGGAGAAGAAAAATAGATGGTGTTACAAAAATGTTTCTTAAGGATGAAAAATAATTGAAAAAATTTTCAGTTGTCTCCTTTAATGAGAGTTAAAGACTAGGAGTAATAAGATGTACTTTTATGTTCATTATTATCCTATATAATAAAAGCCTAATATGCAAATTGTCTCCTCGACTGGGAGTTTGACCAGAAGGCAGGGCCAGCTGGCCAACTGCAGGAAGGGAGGTCCTAGCCAGCAGCAGGCAGCCGGGGGAAGGGAGGCTCCGGCCAGCAGCAGGCAGTGCACCAGGCCTCTAGTTTTGTATAATTTCACAAAAGCCCTGTGCAAACAGGATATCCAATTTACCGACATGGGAGACAGAGTTAAGGGTAACTAAGTCCCTTACTCAAGGCCTCCTAACTTTGAGTAAGTGTGAAAGTTAACACACAATCTCAAGATGTCCACACTTGTTCCCCAACCCCAGCTCTCCAGCCTCATCATACTCCGGGCCTGTATCCGGGCCAGCCTCCATTCTGAAATATATGAAGTTCTTCAAACAGACCGTGTGATCATTCACGTCTAAGTTGTGAACTTCCTTTCTCTCTGCTCCTTCATTTCCTCTATGTCTCACCAACTCCTTTTCATTCAGTCTTCATTTATTTATTTATTTTTAATTTGTTTTAGAGAGACGAAGGGAGGGAGAGAGGGAGAGAGGAAGAGAAAGAGAGAGAGAGAGAGAGAGAGAGAGAAAGAGAGAGAGAGACATCAATGTGAGAATGAAACTTCGATCAGTTGTCTCCTGCTCAAGCCCTGACCGTGGATGCAATCTACAACCTAGGTATGTCCCCTGACCGGAAATCAAACCCTCGACCTTTCAGTGAGTGGCACAATGCTCCAACCAACTGAGCAACACTGGCCAGGGCTCAGTCTTCACTTAGCTGTCACTTTTTCCAGGTGCCTTACACCGCCCCTGGGATCCAGGTGAAGTGCCATCATAACTGCACTTCCTGTTACAGTGCCACTGCTATGGTATTGCCCCTACTAGCCTGAGCTCCAGGAGGGCAGGTCCATTGGAAGGCAGCACAAGGTGGGCGGGGCCTGGCCTCTGGGATCAGGCTTGTGTTAACCATCCCAGGTCCAATAATGAGAACCAGGTGTGCAAATGTACCCTAAGTTATAATAGCTACAAGCCTCACCTATTAATATGGGGTCATAACAGTCCTCACGAGATAAGCATTTGGTAAAGACTAGATTTTACAGCAATATATATATAAATAGTAAGTACTTGGGAAGTATTAACATCATCGCATCTCCCGTGTGTGGCACAAATAGAGGCTGAATAATACTTGTGGAATGAAAGAATAAATGAATGAATCTGATTTCAAATCTTCCTACTTCCCTTATGCTTTCAACATGTTCATTTGCATTATTTAGATGAAAACGGCTCACCTCTTCCAACTTCCCAAATCATGTGTGGAAAGTTTGATGTCCTTAAATCCAGCTATTTCTCAAATGAAAATAAGGAAGAAAAATCACCTGCGTTTCTTCCGATGGAACACCCAAACAGATGTTTGCTTGTGAAAATGTCTCAAACTTCATATCTACCTCCCCACTCCCAAATGAAATCGCCAGCAAGGTCTGAAAAAAAACTGCTTTTGACTTTTTTGGATGATGCCATTGATAAAAACAGGTTGGCCATTTGGAGTACGAGAGCCAATTTAAGCCATGTTTTGGCACATCTCAAATGGATTTTCCACTTCCTCCCAGATGCAGGAGTCAGCAGCAGGCAGGACTGTTTCGGTGTTTATGCTACCCCGCTGTGTCCCTGGGCAGGCACTTGCGGTTCCCACGATGTTGTACCAGGGAATTGATAGTGTCATGAAGACAGAGTTTTGGAGGTTTTCCTGATTCACTATGAAGGATATCACTTTCCTCACATCATATTTCAGCTGTTGGATGGTCAACAAAAGAAACAGAATCAGTTCAACGGCCTGAGCTGTTATTACTAAAATACAGGAAAGTACTGCCTATTTTTCTATTTTATATAAACCTCCACAATTATGTTAAGTAGATGATATTAAAAATTTTCACAAGTGGGAAAATTAATAGCCCCACTAAATTACTGCTTATCCCAAGGAACCATAATGATGATAATTATTGAACATTTACTGTGAGCCAGATAACGTTGATGATCTCATTTGACTCTTGAGTGTATGTGGTTCAGTCTCTATCCTCATTTTTTTTTTCAAATGAGGAAACTATTATTTCAATTAAGTAACTTGCCCTGGGTCATAGCACTCAGTTGCAGAGCTGAGCTCAAACCCACGTATGGTGACATCCACTCCTGTATCTCTACACTGTGCCCTGCGCTGTTCTGTAGGGTTTCTGTTGGAGTGGTTGTACTTCATAAAACAAGTGCTCAGGGTGAGGGAGAGAGAGAGGTGGACACTGAGAGTGATACACAAAGGGCAGTGCGGTGGCCAGAAATACCGGCTCTGAAATCCGATCACTTGGCATCAAATCCATTCCCACCATTTACAGACTGCTGCTGTCATTACTATGTAAAGCACTCTGCAATGCCTCCTTGACACAAGCTTTTTAGAACACATCCACTGTGCAAGTCATATCTTATTTTAATTTTTTAAAAATTATATTTTTATTGATTTTAGAGAGGAAGGGAGAAGGAAAGAGAGATGGAAACATCAATGATGAGAGAGAATCATTTATCGGCTGCCTCCTGCACGTCCCCTACTAGGGAACAAGCCCACAACCCAGGCATGTGCTCTTGACCGGAATTGAACCCAGGACCTTTCAGTCCACAGGCTGATGCTCTAGCCACTGAGCTAAACCGGCTAGGGCATCATATCTTATTTTAAATGCACTCATGGAACTGGCTTCTTGCATATACCACCTTATTTAAAACTTAAAAGACAATTTTGAAGATATTATTATGACTATTCCACAGATGATGGAACATGAGACTTACAGCGGTTAAATATGTTGCCTAAGCCCACACAGCTAGTAAAGGTTGGAGAATGGATTAACACTCAGGTGAATATGAATCTAAAAGCCATCTTTTCTCAGCTGTTTCTCACTATCCAAGCCTGCCGGTGCCTCATTTCGCTGACTGTGCCCTCTCTATCTGTGCTGACCTGGTCTCTGTTTGGAGGGACCATTACAGTTGGCTTTTGACTCCTATTGTTCTGGTCAAACATGCTCTACGGGTTCTTATTTACACACTGGCAAAGACAATCCCAGGACACCCAGAAAGGGCACGGTGGCACTTCACATTTCATTCCTGTGAACCCATGAGGGCATGAGTCTCAGATTGTCTTCATTCAGAGTGTGAAAATGTCAGCAGAAGGACATAACTCTTTATCCAAGTGGAATCCCAAATGTCACATGTGAAATATAATAGAGGTGACTTTTCACCTTGCTAGCTTTGGCACACCTCACATCCCTTTGTGCAACCTCTCTTCCCTCGCCAGGAGCTGCATTCCTGGGAATGTCTGCTGTGCACTTTTCCCACTCGCCCTGGTGTCAGTCAAAGGGGAACATAACAGTTTTGCTAAGAAACCTTTTCCATCATTTGTAATGAATAATGGTTTCATCACGTTTGACCTTAGAATGAGCTTACTGCCTTCAAATCTTTTCATTACCACCATTAGCAAAGTCAAAGCAATGTTATCAGGTGAACCCCAGCTGGGCTCCTAGTGTACCCTTCAAAGTGTGGTCTCTCCCAGGAGAACCTTCTCACCTGAGACCTTGTTAGAAATGCAGAAGTCTAGCTGCCTTTCTGGTCCTGGGAGCCTTAGGGCAGAACAGAATCATTCAGGAGTGTGACAGCACCATCGCCTCCCAACTGCCATCCATGTGGCCGGCTGCCCTACAGACTGAGCCTAGGACCCACTTCCATCACATCCCTGCCTTGTGAGGTGCAGCCTCCCTTGCAGAAGGCTCTCAATATCCTCCTTCATAGTCCTGGTGTGCTGTGAGCCGGGTCTGGGCACTCCACTGCTAAAATTAAGTCCTCATCTTCTTCCAAGAATGGCAGCCTGCAAAGAAGGCCCAGTTCTTCATCCCTCTGTGTAGCCACAACTCTTCACCATGTCACTGGGCAGTGCCCTCCCATCTGATTTAGGCTCAGCTTGGAGCAATAAAATGAGGCAGAATTGAGAATGAATAATACTGACGCCAGGTTTCCACTTGTTCTCTGGCAAGTTTGCCGTGCCCATGAGACCATACCTAGGTTCATATGCATGTGGAACAGAGTCAAGCTGGCCCAACCAAGGCCAGCCTGATGAGCTGCCAGCCAGACAACACCCATACGTGTGAGAAAATCCAGTCAAGATCAGCAGAGCCACCCAATCACACCCACAAGCACTAAGTGCTTATGGTCGCATGCCTCTGTGGCCTGTGGTTGTGTTGCCCAGCATCCCTGTGGCAGTAGATAACTGACACAACCATAACCATTAGGTTCTGTTTTTGATAGATGTTTCCATTTTTAGTTTTTTATCTCTACCTTCTTTTCCCCCTGAAAACATTAGCTTCTGTTAAGAATATTTAAGGGACACTCATGCTCCCATCCCCCTGTTGTCCATGTCCATTGGTTTGGCTTATATACATGTATACAAGTCCTTCAGTTGCATGAGTGTGTGTGGCGGGGAGGTTGAGGGTTAATGGGGGGATGGGGACACATTTGTAATACCTTAATAATAATAAAAAAAAAAAACTAGGAAAAAAATTAAAAAATATAAAACAAAACAAACAAACAAAAAAGAATATTTAAGGGAAAGCAAAAATAAATAAAATAAAATAAAGAATCAAATAAAAAAGTCAATGAGAAAGCTCAAAATAGCCAACCATCTGGAAGTGCACAGCTGACTTCATTGCTGTGACTTTTACATTACATGCATGTAACATGCTCATTTTTCCATAGGGCTGCAAATCCCTTTGTAGAATATATATTCCACTTCATCTTATGCACAGTGTCTAGTGAATGGGGTTGAAGTTGGCCTGGACGGCCTCGTTTCTCTCTGATGCTTGGTGTACTAGAGAGAGCAATGTTTGGAAAAGGGCAGACAAGGTCTTGAAGCTATGCCCAGGCAGCTCATACCAGCCCCTGAGTGAGCAGCTGCCAACACAAAAGGTGTGTTTGTGTCTCAGTGGGTCTCACGTGCCCACAACTAAGGGACATCTTACCTTGTTGCCGCATCTTCATGGTGCGTATCTTTATTGCCTCTCCTCGAACCCGCCCTTCACAGAAGTAAGCACCGTTGATTTTACTGGCCTTCTCTCTCTTCCAGATGACTGTTTTCACCCATTCTCTGCTCACATCTTGAGTAACTTCCAGTGGATCCTGGTGCTGGTTCATTAAGGCTTCAAAGTCTCTTCCCATGGTGAGGGGCTCATGGGGACGCCATCCAGAGGCGATGCAGGTGAGGGATGTTTCAGCGTCAGACACAAGAGGTAGGGAATTGATCAGGATCAGGTCCATGGCACCATCCACTGTGCCTAGAAGGAAAGAGGGAGCATAATGTAAGAGGAAGGTTATTAACATGGCCCACAGGATAAACTGCTGCTTACAAAGCCGTGTCTAAAAGTAGCCATGTGGGTCTGTTCCAGACTGACATACCTCGATGTGCAGTTGTGGGGATGAGAAGAGATAAACCAAAGAACTTATATACTTATATACATAGCTCATGGACAAGGGCAATAGGGTAGTGAAGACCTGGGGGCGTGAGTCGGGACTGGGAAGGGGGGGAAATGGGAGATATCTGTAATACTAGCAGTCCTTCTAAAATGCTACTCTGATCAGGTGCCTGTCTGCCAGAGGACAGAATCCAAAACCCTTCAGCATGGCATCACCTCAGCCCTGCTGACCACTCCTGCACCACTGCACACCCGAGCTGCAATGAACTGTCAGTTTATGCCATTCTCCAAAACAAGTTCTGCACTATATATCTCTACCCATTGTAGTGCCTGAGACATGAGTGAGGTACTCAATCAATGCTGTTGAGTTGAGATAAAGTCATGATAATGGCATTATTGTCATTAATTATAATTATCATTAATTATTAATTAATGATAATGTGGTACTGCCATAACAACAACGTTTTCTAAAGAAATATATCAACTAGATACAAGTAGGTTTACAGTTGTGAATATACAAAACACAGACTTTATTCTTGTATTATTAATTTACTATTGTATGATTTTCCACATGAACAACTATAAATCTACTTTGCCCACCCCTGTACACTGTATGCTCACTTTAAGATTCTCATCATTACCAAAGAATTGCCCAATTCCACATTAAAGGCCACAAAGACCTGTCTTGTAGGATCCTTGTGAAGATTAAATGAGAGAAAGTACATAACTTGCCCAGCACAGTGTCTATAGTAGATGGGACACAACGACCATTATTTCAGTTTTCTTTATTCTGTTTCCTAAACACCTAGTCTCAAAACTCAATGCTTCCCAAATGTAAAAACCTAGCCTGCAACCTGGGCATGTGCCCTGACCTGGTATGGAACCTTGACCTCCTGGTTCATAGGTTGACACTCAACCACTGAGCAACACCAGCCAGGCTGTGCCATTTTTTAAACAAGGCCACAAAGACCTGTCTTGTAGGATCCTTGTGAAGATTAAATGAGAGAAAGTACATAACTTGCCCAGCACAGTGTCTATAGTAGATGGGACACAACGACCATTATTTCAGTTTTCTTTATTCTGTTCCCTAAACACCTAGTCTCAAAACTCAATGCTTCCCAAATGTAAAAACCTAACCTTCAAATTTTATCCTATAAATGATGAAGCACATCATTTCACTTTCTTTAGCCCCCCTCCCTCCTGTTTTGATTTCTAGCATTTCTAAGATGAACAAATAGAATCTGTGCCTGTTCTCTCCTCTTGTTGGAGAACAGGGAAATACCAGGGATGGAGGATGTTCTCTGGCTCCGGCGATGGGTGATTCCCAAAACTTCATGAATAGGAGGTCAAGCACATTGGGTCATGAGGACCAACTGGAGTCTCAGAGACCTTTGTGTACCTTGTAAAGTGATTCAAGTAAGGTACATGTTAGCCCATCAAAATACTCATTAAATTTTCTCAACAACCCTGTGAAATATGTACCATTACCTTATTTTTAAATATAAAGAAATGAAGCCTCAAAAAATTGAGTAACTTATTCTATCTTCTCCAGCTGTTGAAGTCAGAGCTGAAATTCTCTGATGTCTTTCAGTTCGTGGATACACCATACCCTTTCCTGCCTCAAAGTCTTTGTACATGCTGATCCCTGTGCCTACAATACTGTTCTGCACTCTGCATGGCTAACTGATGCCATCCTTCGGGTCTCAGCTTAAGTGCCTTTCTCATAGATGGCTTCTCTCTCTGCCTTATCCATAACATCTCCACATTCTCATCCCTTAGCCTCTAATTCAGCTTTTTGTTTGTTTCATACAGATTATCATAATGTGTGAATATTTTATTTACTCTCTCTTCTCCCAGGTGGTAATTTTCATGAAGATGAGGATTGAAGCTGTTTTGTTCACATGGATTTATGTAGGACTATCCTGCTTAGTCTCAGCATATAGATAACTTGGACATATTTGTTAGATGGATGGATGGGTGGGTGGATGAATAGACAAATTTTACTGCAAACCTGTCAGATTCATGTCTACCTATTCACGCAGCTCTCACTTCTAGAACAATAAGGTTAAAAATGAAAATGCTGCCCTAGCCAGTTTGGCTCAGTGGATAGAACACCAGCCTGTGGACTGAAGGGTCCTGTGTACAGTTCTGCTGAATCTAAATGGACTTGCTTGCCCATATTCAAAAGACTGTTTTGATAATAAGTTTATAGGGGAAAAGCAAATGTTACAGTTTTTATAAAATATAATAGAAAGGTGATCAATAGTTGGTGAGCATTTGAACTCACTGGAATTCATTTTCCAGATCTTTTTGGAATGCCAACTTATGCCAAGCATTGTGCCTGCTATGAAGTCCTCATTCAATTTGTTTTTCATGGCAATTGCCAATGTTTGCTGTATGCAGTGAGGTTTTGAGGATGAGTCTACTGGGAGTTAATTTTTATCTGATTAATTAGGAAGAATTTATACGAGTTTCATTTCTTGTACTGTTAACACATGAGATTGAGGAAAGAAACCTCGAATAGAATTAATGGGATTCCAAGACTGACTCGGAAGCACCTAGCTTTCAACCTCATTGGTAACCTTAAGATCCTAAGAGAAAGAACAGAAGTTATAAGAAAAACATTGTAGAGGGAATGAGCTAGGACACCTAGCAGAATTACAGCCTGCCAAAATAATGCCAGAGCATAGCTCCTTTTCCACAGGTGCCTCTAGCCCTGCCTCTGTGTGCTCACCGCCTCACCTCCTACACTCACTCACTCCAGGCGTGCTCCCAGGGAGAGTCATCAAGAGGAAGGAAACATTGATTCTCTCAGCTCGGGTTTTACCAGCCCCATTTCTAGGGCCAGCTTGCCAAAACCAAGGGATCTGCTCTGAACTCATTGAACTGCATTGGCACTGGCCATGGTTTATTTAATGACTTTAGGAAATAATAGAGCAAGCCGTTGATTTGAAAAGACAACCACACTTCATCTGTCAATTGTTTCTAGGTATTGATCTGGTTTCGTTTTCCTCTTGCTCCTCCTACTTCTCTCCTTTTACTTCCCGTGCTAGGGAAATTCTGCATTCACGAGTCTGGATTTGACAACACTTGATTATCCTTATGCCAGTTATAGGAAGTCCCCTTCCACCAGTGAGTCCTCTGTCCTTTGTAATGCTGTTTTCAATAAAATACCAAAAAGATTTTGTATGTGAGCTGTGGATATGAGAAGAAGTCCTTACCAGATTCTTAGGGCAGATCTAAAACTCATCAACTTAGTTTTCCTAAAATAAGAATCCATATTTGCACATGTATATGCCTACATAATTTCTGGAAGGTGATACATAAAACTAAGAACAAGGGTGATCCTTTAGGAGAGAACTGGGCAGCTAGGGAACAATGATGGGAGGAAGGCTTTCCACTGTATACACATGTATGCTGGCTTTTGAACCATTTTAATATTACCTATGCATAAAAATTAAATGTAAAAATGTAAACATCATTGCCCATCACTTAAAAAGGCACGCTTAGACCTAGCTGGTTTGCCTCAGTGGATAGAGCATTGGCCTGCAGACTGAAGGATCCCGGGTTTGATTCCAGTCAAGGGCACATGCCCAGGTTGTGAGCTCAATCCCCAAAAAGGGATATACAGAAGGCAGCCAATCAATGATTCTCTCTCACCATTGATGTTTCTATCTCTTTCTCCCTCTCCCTCTCCCTTCCTCTCTGAAATTAATTATATATATATTTTAAAGGCACACTTGGAAGGAAATCAAGAGCCACAGAAATATATGTCTCTCAACATTTATCCCTACATCTGCTCCAAATCTCCTTAGATTGCATCCAAATAATGCATTTCCTCTTTCTCTCTTCTTTGGACTAATAATAAGAAATGTGATGTCATTCCACAATGTTGAAAAAGTTTTAAAACATGGCTTAAAAAGGATGGTGGCCACATTTCACTTTTTAAAGAAAATAGAGGCCCCATTGCAATGGGTGTAGCTATGGTGTGTGGCTTCTTAAGGGAGTTCTATGACTGCAATTGCATGGCAGGTGCCACATAAAGAATCTGCTATTAGGGACAGTTTCCTAAGAATAATTGCCAAAGAGAAATCCCCCCTGGGCTCACACCAGTATCAGTCCCTGTGCCTAATACCTTTTCTTGCACGACAGCATTGTTCTCTCCAGTCTCACTGACTTGTTTCATCACAACCACAGTCTGAAGGGTTCTGATAAAATCCATTGATTAGTTCAATTTTCATGTCTATCATCAAGGCTAAGAGTTTGCTATAAGTAAAAGTAAGATGCATATTGAATTTCATACAGCTTATATGTTTTGGGGATTCATAATATTTTTTCTTAGCAATGATCCTATAAAAACTTTCCAATACTTTGCATGAGATGTGCCTTGTTTACAAGGAAATACTTGCCCTGATGGCATGGCATTTGCCAAGTTAACAAATGATTGTTCATCACAATTGAGGCATAACAATACCCTAAAATGCCGTTTTGTTAATTATATTTCTTTTGTGATCAGCATCTAATCCTTACAGTAATATTTTCTTACTAAATCAGATTGTTGTGCATTCAAAATAGTGTTTAAATCTTGTATTTGCATCTATATTTTTCAAGGAGTTATTTCTCATTTTCGAAAGAGTGATTTAGAATGGTGGAGGTGAAGTGAAAAGCAGATTCTGGGCACCCACATGCACACGCTCACTGAGCTGCTCAACTTCCATCTCTTTTTTACATTTGGGCTTCATAGTGTTTTCATTTCGGGAAAAATTATTTTGCTTAAATAACAACATATAAAACCTCCAAGGTTATCACTTTTAACTACTTTTTTTTACAGATGAAAAACCCAAACGGATGAATATAAATATCAGTGAAACTACCGTATTTGCCGGCGTATAAGACGACTGGGCGTATAAGACGACCCCCTAACATTTCCACTCAAAATACAGAGTTTGTTATATACTCGCCATATAAGACTACCCCCTCTTCCGCACACCTTCCACACACCAAATAAAAGGTAAAACAATATCAGATTTGATTTTAACATTTTAA
>NW_006296057.1:86117-90799 GCF_000327345.1 Myotis davidii
AAGTGGGCGGGCATCGGGAGGCCACTATGGCACGGGGCAAGCACTATGGGCAGTCTATCTGAAGTGTACCTGGCGTATAAGACGATCCCCCACTTGGAGGCATATTTTTCAGGGCCAAAAAATCGTCTTATACGCCGGCAAATACGGTACATTTCACTGCAGCACAACGTGCTTATTGCAATCAGCCTTCTCTTACCACATTCAAGTCCAGCACTGCTGCAGGTAGTCAAGCTCTGATGAACCCAGCTTCCTGCTCTTCAAAGTGCTGGCAGGCTAAGAGGAAAAAGCAAGTTAAATATCGCATAGTGAGGCTATTTCATTGTGCTTCTTATCGACTGAGAACTGTAGTGTTGTGTGGAGTTTCAATGCTATGTGTTTGGAATAAGGTCACAGGTCTTCATCTGTATGGTTTCTTGCAAGTCTGATATTGACTATGTTTAAAATGTTTTAAAGGGTGTTCTTGGTCACTCCACCTTTATAATAGCAGTAGATATCTTTATGTTTTAAATATTTTAAATGAACACTATCTTGGCCAAAAGTATTTTTGAAATCAAGGGTTGGGCAAGAAACTGAAAGGGTCTTAGCCAAAAGTATTTCTGCAACCAAACCCCTAAGTAATGAGCCAAAGAAGCAAAGACAACCCCAAATATTGTGTGGAATTATTTGGATTTAGTTTAGTTGTTTGCTTATATGGTCCAAAAGGAAAATTCTCTTTAATTAAAAAAAAACAACAACTCTCATTAAGTCATTTATATGTCCTTTCATCCCTTTACTAAACAGGTATATTAACTACCTCCCATGTGGTAGGTACTGCTTTTGACCCTGGAGACAGAGCACTGAATAAAACAGATATGATCTCATCCTTCATGTAGCTTATAGGCACATGTGAAAGACACACATGGAAAACTAAGCACATAAATAAATATAACACTGGAACCATAATAGGTACCATGAGAGAGAATTACAAGGTGCTGTGGAATAACATAACTGTGAACTTAATCAGACTTGGTTAAAGTGGGCAAAGGGTTTGTGGGTCAGGCAAGTCTCTCTGAGGAAGCGACATCTGGCCTGAAGAAGAGTTGAAGTTACCCAGGCAGAGAGAAAGGGCTATGAGGAGATGGTCAGAAAAGTCTTCCCCCAAGAAGTACTACTGAGAAGCGTTTTGAAAATGAATAAGTGTCTAATAGGACTCCCTTCTAGAATATTCTTTCTTAATTTTACCCTAAAGTTGTCATTAATTTCTTTTTATTGGATCCTAAGAACTACGGAAGCCATTTCTGTATGTCAACCCTATGTTAGAATATTTTTAGCCTCTTCTCTGCCTTCTTGTCTCTGAAGAAACCCGGTCCCCAGGCATGCTTCCAAAGCTTCAATCTTTATGTTGTTGTGGCTGTTCTCCCTGGCCCTCTTTTTTAAAAAAATATATTTTATTGACTTTTTACAGAGAGGAGGAGAGAGATAGAGAGAGTTAGAAACATCGATCAGCTGCCTCCTGCACACCCCCCACTGGGGATGTGCCCACAACCAAGGTACATGCCCTTGACCGGAATCAAACCTGGGACCCTTCAGTCCACAGACCGATGCTCCATCCACTGAGCCAAACCGGTTAGGGCCCTGGTCCTTTTATGTATGGAGTAAGTCTCTGAGCAATAACTTCATTCTCAAGTTTCCTTCCAAGAAGATGCTGGGCAATTAACAAGATGATACCAAAATGCACAAGATTGGAAATAACTAAAGGAAGTTGCTCACTTCTGATTGTATAGTTAGGAGTTTGGAGTTAAACGAGGACATCCGTGATGTGAATAGGCTGTGTCTCTCTAGCAACAAACTGTTCTCGCCCAGGAGTTGTGCCAAGCCAGTTGCCCAAAGAACATGCCCATTTCCCATCCCTGCCTCCCAGCCAACTAGGACCGTCTGTGTGCTGGAGGAAATGGCATCCTCTCCCCACCTTCGAACACCAGAAATTTTCCATCCAGGATAAATAACACATGTTCTAGTTAGAATTCGTTCTGGTCAGTTGGCGGGAAACTTTTTATTTCAAGGAAATAGACAGAAGGTCCACACAGTGGGACCTCACTAACTATAAAGCACATATGTACCCTTACATGCACACTCCATTCTGTGAGGTGGGACTGGAGGAAGCATGGTACCATCAGATCAGGGACTATTTAAACTGGAAGCGTTCTTAGAGATTGCTTGGTACAAGTCTCACACTTTATAGAGGGCAAATGGAGGCCCTAGGAAAGAGACTGGCCAATGGTCACACAAAGGATGGTGGCA
Source organism: Myotis davidii (assembly GCF_000327345.1). Taxonomy (NCBI): domain Eukaryota; kingdom Metazoa; phylum Chordata; class Mammalia; order Chiroptera; family Vespertilionidae; genus Myotis; species Myotis davidii. Next base: position 88,398 of record NW_006296057.1, read on the forward strand.
AAGCCAGCGTTCAAGTGCCAATTTCTCTCCCAAGCCCTTTCCGTCACCCCAGGGTAGCAGTATAAATGGAAAAAATGTTTAATGTGAGGAATTTGGAATATTTACAAATATGGCAGGATGGTTCCTGAAGAATCCTGGAGCTTGATAGCAACTGGGGAAAGGAAGGGAAGACACTGAGGAGAGGCAACCGAAAAGCTGAAAAGGGTACAAGACAGAGAGATGGGGAATGTCTGCAAATGAAGTCACAAGTCCCCCCAAGCCTTACACTGCTGCCTTCTAAGCTTTCCTGTCCATTTCACCTGGGAGAGGGGTGCTCTCTAATTGGACCATGTTCCTCCAGGGTCAGAATATGTACCCGGTGTGAGAGGAAGCTGTATGTGGAGCCAGGCCACCTCCTCTTTCTGGGCTCTTCTCCTGATTTAGTCACCGGCCAAGTTCCCAGCTGCCCTTCCGCTTCCCAAAGATGTGCACACGCACTCCGACAACCAAATGTCTACATCCTCCAACACAGAGTCAGACAATTTCTTTAACTCCCGGGTCCTGATCTTCACCTCACAACAGAGAAGGCAATCTGATTGATTTGCTTGCATGAAAACCAAGAATAGCTTAAAGTGACAATCCACTGAGGACTATTAGAAGAGCAAACCAAAGCAGTGAGTCCATGATGGAAGAAGTTCCGGATCATGATAGTTGCTAAGAGGAGCATGACAAAGGAAGGGGGCTAGCCTTATACCACGAAGAGAAGAAAGCTAACATGGTATGTTATATGCTATGTAATATATACCATGGTAGATGGTATATATTATTACAAACATTGTCCACTTGAATGTATTTATATTCCATTTTTATGGGTTTAAAAAAAACCCTAAATTCAGGGATGTTCAGTAATAAGTCCAAGGTCGCTTGAATGTATTTATATTCCATTTTATCAGTTAAAAAAAAACAAACCCTGAAATTCAGGGATGTTCAGTAATAAGTCCAAGGTCACACAGTAGAAAGATGGAATTTGAGCCCATGACTCACGGATGTTAAGTTCCATTACTACCCACTAGCCTCCATTCTAAGCACCATGAGAGAAATCAATTTTGCCTTTTGCCCATTATTGTATCTCTAACAATTAGCACAATGCCTGGCAGATAACAGGTTTTCAATGAATAATGATGAATGAATAAACATAAATAAATGAGTGAGCAATTAAGCTGGCCTTCAGTGAATTAATTGATTCAGTAATTGTTTCATAAGTACTATGAAGTGGGCTACATGCTGCATTCTTTGGGTGAAGAATAAAATAAAAATAAAATATGGCTTCTGCCTTCAAGAAGCTTATAGTGTGATCACCCAAAGGCATGAATACACTCGTGCCATAAAGAAAAACACTGACAAATTTCACAATAAAAAAATGCCCCAAACTTCTACATAGTGAAAGATTATATCAATTAAGTTAAACAACCAAGTGGGAAAATACTGTTATATGTAAAACTTAAAGAGTTAACATATATAATATGTAAATAAATTATATAAATCAATAAATCCATGGCAATTCACAGAGGAAGAAACAAAAATACCCAACTGCTGTGGATGGGGGAGAGGGAGAATGGTTACAATAGTTTGCATTTTATTTCATTGAGTACATGACTTTACTTCTCCACCTTTTGAAGCTAGGCTTGGCCATTGGACTATCCTTTATTAATGAAACATTAGCAAATGTGACACAAATGGGGGCTTTAAAAGTGCTTTCCCACTGGATTTGCCTTCTTGCTGTTCTATGGAATCCTGAAACCACCATGAGAAAAGCCTGCAATACATACTAGAGGATGAGAGACCAAATGGAATAGACACAGCCATTTCAGCTGAGGTCCAACAGGCCAACTGTCAGATGTGTGAGTAACCCATACTAGACCATCCAGCTCCAGCCTAGCCATGAACTGATCACACAGATCAGCCAATCTAGGCTGGACCAAAGAACTTTCAGCTGAGCTACAAAACCATCTATATATATAAAAGCCTAAGTGACCGACCGACTGGCCAACCAGTCAACCAGTAGCTATGATGTGCACTGAAACCAGCCAACCAGTAGCTATGATGTGCACTGACCAGCAGGGAGCCAGATGCTCAATGCAGGATTGGAAACCACAGGCATGGAAACATGGAATAGACTGATGAATCTCAGAAGGAAGAGGGGGGAGGGCGAGAAGAGATTAACCAAACATCTTATATGCATACTAGAGGCCCGGTGCATAGATTCGTGCACAGTGGGGTCCCTTGGCCTGACCGGCAGGGGTCAGGCCAAAACCGGCTCTCCAACATCCCCTGAGGGGTCCCAGATTGCAAGAGGGCGCAGGCCAGACTGTGGGAACCCATCTGTGCATGAATCCGTGCACCAGGCCTCTAGTAAGATATAT
>NW_006296057.1:90859-118030 GCF_000327345.1 Myotis davidii
CTAGCTGGGTTGGCTTAGTGGATTGAGCATCGGCCCATGGACTGAAGGGTCCCAGGTTTGATTCTGGTCAAAGGCATGTACCTCAGCTGCAGGCTCCTCCCTGGCCCTGGTCCTGGTCGGAGATCATGCAGGAGGCAACCAATCCATGTGTCTCTCTTACATCGATGTTTCTGTCTTTCTCTCTCTCTTCCATTCTCTCTGAAAATCAATGGAAAAAATATCCTCAAGTGAGGATTAAGAAAAAAAAAAGCTAACTGATACATTAGTAAGCATATGAAAAGGTAATTTACCTAACTACAAATCCCAAAATACAAATTAAATAGACATCTCAGTATTTGTCTATCAAATTGACAATAATAGAGAGGGTCATAATATCTAGTGCTGGCAGATATGTAAAATAACTAAATTGCTATTTGTAAAACTTAGAGTTACTCTGTATAAGCTATAAATTATTAGTGGCAGTTCACAGAGGAAGAAATACAAATGGTCAACTGTAGCAGATTGAAAGCAAATGTTCACAATATTTGTTGGAGATGCATTTATAGGATGTGTTTGCAATATCTACAGTAATTATGAAGTTACATAAAATCTACCCTTAACCCATCACTTATTATACATCGGGCACTGCCTCAAGTGTGTTACACATAATAACTCACTCAATACTCCTAACAACCTTATGGAATAGGTACCACAACTACCAAGGCAAAGAGAGGTCGAGCACTTGGGCGTTGTCACATAGATAATTAGTAATAGAACTGAGGTTCTAATTTAGGCAGACTTTTTCAAACCCATTCTTTTAACAAATAAATTATTACTGATGTTACACCAATTCATATCAAGCACATATCTTCCAATAATTGAGTGAAGAAAGTTGGTCTTTTCTGCAAATGATATTGGACCTCCATATGCAAAAACAAAATGAATCCTGAACTAAAACCTCCTACCTTATACAAAAATTAACTGAAAATCAATCATGTAAAATGTTAAAATATAAAACTTTTGGAATATAAGAGAACAGTTTTCATAATGTTGCAGTTCTCACCTATGACATCAAAGTGTACATAAAGAAAAAGTACTGGTAAATTATATTTTATCAAAATTTTAAACCTTGATCTATGAAAGATACTGTTAAAATTAAAATACAAACTACAGACTGGGAGTAAATATTTTCAAATCACATATGTGATAAATAACTTGTATTCTGCAAATATAAAAAAAAACCTTCAGAACTCAACAGTAAGAAAAACAACTCAATTATTTTTAATGTACAAAAGAGTTGAGACAGTTCACCAGAGATACATATATAGATGGCAAATAAGCACACAGAAAAATGATCAACATCATTAGCCACTAGGAAAATCCTCATTAAAACCACATGAGTTCCCACTACAGCAGTCACACACCAACCCGATCTCAGTGGTACCTCTGGCTAATGAAATTGCCAGGCTTAGGCATCGGGGTGGATGAGGAAAACTGTGATGTTCACTTATTGCTCTACAGACCTAGTATTGGATTTCTTTTGTAATTTTAAAATATAGATTTTAAATTTTAGAACGGCATATACAACTAAGCCATATAATGGAAGCATTCTAATTAATGACTGACATGTCCATCTCCTTCCCTAGACAGAGAGCTCCCTGAAGGCTCGGCCTTGCTCATCTTCAACTCCTCAGCCCCAAGCACCATGTCCGATAGACCGTGCATGTGGTCACTATGCTTAAGTTGAACTGAAAGAATTCAACAGTCATTGAAAGTAATATACCTTAAGCTAATGGCAGCATTCTAATTAATGAATTAATGAATTAATTAATGACATGTCCATCTCCTTCCCTAGACAGGGAGCTCCCTGAAGAAAAGGCTCGGCCTTGTTCATCTTCAACTCCTCAGCTCCAAGCACCATGTCTGATAGACTGTGCTTGTGGTCACTATGCTTAAGTTGAACTGAAAGAATTCAACAGTCATTGAAAGTAATATACCTTAAGCCCAGGTGACTATTTTGTGAATTACTAATCGCCTGGTGCCATCAAGGCAACAGTGGCTTAGTTAAGAGCTTTGGTCTTGAAGTTCTGTCTCCCTTTCCTCATCTGTAAAATGGGGGAATAACATCTAAGTCATGGACTTGTGTGTGAAGCACTATTTGAATGACCTCAGCATGGAACCAGTTGGATGAAGTGAATCTATGTGACAGTGGTCTGCCTCCGCCCCAGAGGATGGGGGGTTCTGAAGTTGATCATAAGCCCTTGCTCCACAGGCCTTTGCCAGCTGACCCTCAAGAGGACCTCGTACCTACCCCAAAGCTGACCCCATCCTGCCCCATCCCTGCCGCATGTGTCACTGGGCCAGAACCCTTCCTCACACTGTCATCATCTATATATATAAAAGCCCAAGTGACCGTTATAACCAAATTACCAGAACAACTGGTTGACCAGTCGCTATGATGCACACTCACCACCAAGGGGCAGTGCACTCCCACAGCCAACCTCCCATGGCTCCTCCCCCTCCCACCACCATTTCCCCCCCGCCATCAGCCCTGATCATCAGGGGTAGGCAGGCCAACCTCTATAGTTCCTCCCCCTGGCTGGCAGGCCCCACAATGGCCCAGATCGGCTGCAGGGTCAGCCGGCCCCCTGATCATCAGAGGTAGGCAAGCCAACCTCTATAGTTCCTCCCCCTGGCCGGCAGGCCCCCCAATGGCCCAGATCGGCTGCAGGGTCAGCCGGCCAACCTCCCAGAGTTGCTCTCCACAGCCGGCCGGCCCTACCATAGGCCTCAATTGCCAGCCAGGCCGAAGGACCCCACCCATGCACAAATTCATGCACCAGGCCTCTAGTTGTCTATAAAAGCACAGTTCTTACACTTCGCTGCTCTTTGCTCTGAAATAGGATAGTAGCTGCTCAGAAGCATCAGCCCCTCTGGCTCACCACTGGGATTACACTCTTAATTTCGTAGCAGAAGAGGCCTCAGGGGCCCTCCAGCCTCACATCAATTCCTTGTGCACAATTCTGGAACCTGTTGTCCTCCAGGGCTCATGTGCTCTATTTCCATGATGAGGAACCACCCATTTGGAAAACAATTGTCTGGCCATATTCCCTCCCCTATGTTTAAAAAAATTCTGTATACTTACTTCCAAAGTACAGATACATTTGGCAGGTGGAATTCCAACTACACTTATGTCAGTTTCCCAGTTTCCCCCATCAAACTGCAGACCTGAATGTCCCAAGAGGAGCTAATCCATGTGTCCTCATTAGGAAACGGTTCTTGAGAAACCCTGAGTGCCATCGTTACTGTAATCCCTTTGGGCCCTAGCCAGGCCCCACACTCATTCCAATGGTAATGACCTCATTCCCAACATGTTGGGAGCTTTTCCTAAGGAAGTGTCCCCAGAATGTCTGCATGAGCTATCCTCCATCTCACATTGTCCTCCTCCAATGCTTCTTTGTCCACGTTCATTCAACTGGCTCACTCTCACACACCCTGAGAAGCCTCCCAGGTGCCACAGGTCAGGGGCTGTGTCCGACGGACTGGACTGCAGAGACGTGGCACCTAAAAGGTATGGTAGTGGAAGCGGCTGTGATCCTACAAACAGCAGCTGCTGGGCAGTTTATCACTCCAGGGGCTTATGAGAGCAACTGCTCCTTTATCATCCCAAGTAGTCAGCGTAAGATTTACTCAGACTCATCGGCAACAAGGAAACAGCGCCTGTCTGGGCCGTCACTTGAGGGAAAGCAGTCCAAAAACATGAAAGCCAGGAGGCAATTTCATTCAATGTTTGAGACAGCCTGGGCAGGGGCCAGGTCCACTTTTAAGTCAAATTTAGTACCCAGATTTAACAGCCACACAGTCTCAGTTTCAAGGCCAGGCTATTCTTGGGTTTTCCTGTACATTTTGATGAGATGTACCCCTCTCTAGCTGCTCTCCAAACTCCTCCACCCAGCCCTGGGGTCCAGGGAGGCTGCCCATGTCCATCGGGTTCAGCTAATAGACGCCCCAGGAGATAAGGTGGGAGGAGGGTGTAGACAGGGTTTTTATTCTCTTAGCTCCCTCCCTGCTGTGCCATCTACAGAAGCCACGGGCTGGTGGTAGTCCTCTCCTGTCACTGCCCTATTTGGGTTTGATAACCGCTCCTTCCCTTGCACCTTCAGATCCATGCTCGTTTCAAGCAATGCTCATTTTCTAGTTGATCCCCTTATGTAAGTAACATAAGTACTGATGTCTGATAACTAAAATAGATAAAACCACACTTTCTGTGGCTTGCCAGGCAGATGGGAGCCCAACTCTGTACCTACTCTCCCAACCCTGAAGCAGTCTTTGGGCATCTCCCTAGAGCTGCTGTTTCTATAAAGAAGCACTGTTTGCAAATCACTACCAACAAGTATTTGCTAGTTCTGTTTTTCAGTAGCAGTGTCAATTACCCATGAATAAAATTATTAGTTGTCATATAATAGCTGCAACTTATTAATACCTACTACTTTCCAGATACTTTACATGCATTGTTTTATTTAATCTCACAGCAACCATATGAATTAGTCATTTCTATCTCCATATCACAGATGAGGAAACTGATTGAGACAAAATAAGCAACAGCGATGACTAAATGAGACCTTAAATGTAAAACATCCAGGACAGTGTTCTAATTCGTCGTAGCTCTTCCTTTTCCCTGACCGAGAGCAGGCACGTTCGATCCTCTGTGTGCATTGTTTCAGTGGGTATCCATTTACCTTAGGACTCTGGTCATCCCAATAGCAATGCATGAGTCCTCGATGTGTAACACCATAAATCCAAAATAGCAGCTTTCTCTTGGATCCAATTTCCCATCCACCCTCCTTGCCAAAACTCAGCAAGTGGCTGTGGCTTTAGCCCAGTGACTATGGCCTGACCAGTACTACGGAAGACCCCATTTCCGCTTTCCCAGTGATCTCACCCACTCCCAGGACTTCAGATATCACCTGTTTCAAATCTGGGTCTCTAATTCCACGGTCTTCCCAGCCATAAACACGCGTTATAAAAATGCCCACTGGACACCTACAGAGGCATCTCAAATGCTGTATGTCTAGAGTGCACTCAGCATCGTCTCTTAATCATCCCTTTCTCATCTCTCAAACCTTCACCTTTTCAATAACAGAAGGTTAAAATCTCCGAGTTATTGTCAACAACTCCCTCTCCCTCACTATCTATCCACATATTCTGCCCATTCTAGTTCTGTACCATCATATTCAACTCCTTTTCACGCCCTCATTTTCTCTCACTTGAACAACTGCAGAATGTTAATGCCTGTAGTTTCTTTAGCCCCCAGCTCTACGCAGGCTTTCCTTTCCTGGCATTGCTGACGTGGCCACCCTTGAGGCCGCCCTTCCTTATACTGTATGTGTTTATCTATCCTAGTCTAATATCTTCTAAGATTCAGCTCAAATCTCAATGATAATAGGAATTTGTGTTTAATTATTTTGCACAATTCAAAAATAAATTCACATTTGCACAATTCAAATTTGCAGTCTGTCATACTGAAAATGCAAACCCACTACATTTGTGGTTTTTGTGGTTTTTTAATCCTCACCTGAGGATATTTTTTCCACTGATTTTGTAGAGAGAGTGGAAGAGAAGGGGAAAGACAGAGTGAAACCTCAATGTGAGAGAAACACATCGATTGGTTGCCTCCTGCATGAGCCTGGACCAGGGCCCGGGCCGGGGAGAAGTTTGAAACTGAGTTACGTGTCCTTGACCAGAATCTAACCCAGAACCTTTCGGTCTGCAGGCTGACGCACTATCCACTGAGCCAAACCAGGTAGGGCTACGCTTGTTTTTGAATTAAAGAAAACAAAGGACTTTAAGACATATCAAATGTGAGGTCATACTGAAGTAACATCATGAAATAAAAATATATCCTCTTAATACTGAAGTCGGTATCTCAGATTTAAGTTGTCATCTGACTCACATCTTTAGGATAGCCTCTCCCAACTTCCAACTGAAAACAAAACAAACAAACAAACAAATGAAAAACTGTAACTACTGTGCCAATCAATCTACCATCAGCATCTAATAACCACAAAGACCAAAGGAATTGGACAGGAAAAAAAATGAATTTTCATTATTAAAGTATTTTAATGTCAACAATTTCTCTTAATTGAAAATATATTCTATAAAAAGTAATTTGGATTTCATATTCTATAGTAAGGTAGCAAAGACTTAGAAATCTAAGGAAGAATGGGAGAAGGTTAATGTGTGCTGAGTTCCTCACTGGTACATGGATATTCAAAATATGATTTCACTATTTATTATAATCAGAGAAGTATGGGTTAAAAAGTGTTTTTAAAAAACATAAGGATAGCCTTGGCCAGGTGGCACAGTTAGCTGGAGGGCACATACACAGGTTGTGTGTACAGAAAGCAACTAATCAATGTTGTCTCCTCTCTCACATCAATGTCTGTCTGTCTCTCTCTCCCCCTTCCTCTCTCTTTAAAATTAATAAAATTTAAAAAACCATATACTCAGGCGAGTATATGGTTGTTTTTAAAAAACACATAAGGGTAACCTTTATTTACTTATTTTAATACAATAAAAAAATGGATGTATACATAAAGAATAGAAAAGATAAAAATATAAGCCAAGTAAGCAAAAGGCAGGAAAAAATTAAAAACTAAATGGAAGCAGTAGGAACATTTTTTTTAAATCAAAGCATAAAACAGTATAAGTTTAAACATATTTTTTATGATTTAAAGATAAATGTTTAAAATCACCTATAGAATAACAAATACTCTCAGAAAAAAATTAAACCTTCCAAGTTAATGCTTATGGGAGACTTCAAACAAAATCACAAAATCTTAAAAAACAAAGATATGGGCAAAGAATTTATCAAGAAGAAAAAAGAAAAAAGAATGAAGAAAAAGAAAACAAAAGTGACAATATTGATTTCAGACAAAGCGGAATTCAGAATAAAAGTCATGAAATGGAACAAAGCCAATCAATTCTGTTAATAGAAAATAAATTCTACCATGAAAGAATAGTGGTTATGCATCATTGTGCTCCAATCATAGAGAATCAAATATATTTGTAAAAATGGTCAAAGCAAAAAGACTTTGAGGAAGCACAATAGTTGTTAGGGATATCATCATACCTCTCTCAAATTTTGAATAATATAGACTAAAATCAAACAGAATTTAATAAGATTATACATATTATATATTATCTATGAAATATGTATATATGTATCTATGTATCTTTTAGGTGTATATATAATGTTATATCTTAACATGTAATTCCCCCCCCCATCATTCATACAATACTTAATAAAATTTAGTATACCCAATGCAGCAACGAAATTAATAAGAGTCAGGGTTTTAAAAATCAGTGGGTAAGGTAAAAATTGTGTATAGACAAAACTACTATATTTTTAATTTTTTTATTGATTTTAGAGAGAGGAAGGGAGAGAAAAAGAGAGAAACATCAATGATGAGAGAGAATCATTGATTGGCTGCCTCCCACAGGACTCCTACTGGGGATCGAGCCTGAAGCCTGGGCATGTGCCCTGACCTGGAATTGAACTGTGACCTCCTGGTTCATGGGTCGATGTTCAACCACTGAGCCACACCGGCCAGGCTAGACAAAACTACTGTTGACAATTCTTTGAATCACCCATAAAGGATCATGTGGAATTATATCATTTATCCACCAATGTAACAGCTAGGTTTTGCTCCAGTCCTGGAGTAGATCCATGTTGCTTTGGGTGAGAACCAGATCAAGTACAGTAGCCCACCGCCCCACCCCAACCCCAATCGATGGTTTTGCTCTCCATGATTTCAGTTACTCATGATCAACCATGGTCTGAAAATAGTAAGTGGAAAATCCCAGAAATAAACAATTCTTAAGTATTAGATTGTGTGCCACTCTGAGTAGTGTGATGAAATATCACGCTATCCCACTCCAGCCCACCTGGACGTGAACTGTCTCTTTGTCCAACATATCCACACTGGATACACTACACACCTGCTAATCACTTAGAAGCCATCTCGGGTGTCAGATTGACTGTTGCAGTATGGCAGCACTTATGTTAAAGTAACCTAACCATTATTTTACTTAATAATGATCCCAAGGGCAGCCAGCGAGACGGAGAAAGCTGCCACTTGAACAAACAGACATCGCTAACACCCAACGTGAAGTTTGCATTGCCACAGCACAGACCCCATCTTGTCTCAACTCATCTGCTCAGTGTGTTAGGCTTGCAAAAACTCTGTGTCTCTGTGTTTACGATTGTGTCTTTGTGTCTGTCTGTGCCTGTGGGCCTGCCTGTGTGTAGAGATATTGGTATCATTCTCAGTTTTAATTGACGTCAAAGGCTGAGCTGAATGTCTAGGTTGATGCCGAGTTAACAGAGACCACACAGGCGGGAGTGAGCAAGGGAGTGTCTAAGTTGAATAAAATCAAAACTTCGGTCAGCACTCAGTGTGGGCCGGACCCGTGAGAATGTGAGTGCCCTGGGAATTCCCAGGGGAAACCTGGAGGAGGACATTAGAATTCCACAGGGAGGGATAGCAAATTCAATCTTATCTGGAAAATGTTAACAGTGGCTATCTCTGGTTGGCGATATTGTACACACAGAATAAAAAGATAAACATTGAAAAACTGAATTCTTGGGAAGGGAAGCAAGTGGCTTGTGCTGTGCACACGGAGCTGTGGGTTTACAGTAACGCCTTTCATCGTGGCGATGTGTCCAAGCATCGGAGTCTGCAGGTGCCCCGCTGGGGCTGTGCCTGTCCCAGGCCAGGTGGCACCCTGGAAGGCCAGCGAGCTTAGTGAGCAGCAGCAGATGCAGTGTGTGGCCAGGGGCCGGGGAACCAAGTCACCGGGGTCTCCATCCTGGGCCTGCCACGCATTATCTATGTAATACAGGCCCTAACAGGTCACTCAGCCTTCGGTGCCTCAGCCTGGCCATCTGGAAAGTGGAGGTGATGATGCCAACCTCTAAGCATTTCCCTGAGATGGATTAATGTATAGATCTACAGTCAAATGAAAAAATGCTTTGTGAATTTTATGAATGATGTGTTGAGAGTGTGGGGCAAATAGAATAGTCAATAAACAGTGATGATGATGATTTATGATTCCCTAAAGATCTGAGACTCATGAAGAGAAAAAGGGGTTGCTCCCCTATAAAATCATCACAACTAACCTGTCCTGAGATGTGACCCTGTGTGCAGAGTTTATCACAGAGAAATGCTGACATTCTTGTAGAATTTCCCTCAGACCCATAGAAAATGAGGTCCAGAGAGCGAACTAATAATGAACACTGCCCAGCACAATAATGGTACAGCAAGAGCAGGGTCCTTTTAAACGTTTCTTTCACACGCTTCCTGTCCCTTTGTTTCATGTTATAAGAGCCCAGAGAAGCAACACAAACATGGGCAAGAAATGAGCCCAGTCGGCATGCGTGTTTCTGAAAGCGCAGAGGTGGGTTCCCTCTCAGGCCGGCCGCTCTGGGCTGTGTTGCTAAAGCTTCACTCTCTTAGCCTGTCAGGTCTTCAGATGGACTTGACTTATAGGAGGGGCTGTGAAGTTTTAATTGGCAGTTTCCCTCTCAGGGTGACACACATTTATAGTCTACGGCAGCAATTTTTAACCTGTGTCTCACAAGAATTTTTCTTTTTTTAATTTTTGATTTTATTTTTTATTTAAATTAAATTTATTGGGGTGACATTAATATGATCATACAGGTTTCAGGTGGGGTTTCTATGTTACAAGATTTGTAAATTGCACCAGGTACCCACCACCCAAAGTCAAGATGTACTACATCTTCTTTATCCAGTCCTCTATCGCAGGACACTTTGGTTGTTTCCATGTCTTGGCCACTGTGAATGCTACAATGAACATAGGGGTACACATGTCCTTGAGAATGCATATTTTCAATTTTGGGGGGGTATATACCAGGGAGTGGGATTGCTGGATCGTATGGTAGCTCTATTCCTACTTTTTTGAGGAGTGACCAGACTGTTTTCCATAGTGGTTGTACCAGTCTAAATCCACCAGCTGTGAATGAGAGTTCCCCTTCCTCCATAGCCTCTTCAACACTTGTCATTACTCTTCTTGTTAATAATAGTGATTCTAACAGGTGTGAGGTGGTATCTCATTGTAGTTTTCATTTGAATTTCCCTAATTTCTTGTGAGATTGAATATTTTTTCATATGTCTATTGGCTATTTGTATGTTTTCTTGGGAGAGGTGTCTGTTCAGGTCTTCTGCCCATTTTTTGAGTTGTTTGGTTTTTTGGTGATGCATTTTATGAGTTCTTTATATATTTTGGAAACTAAACCTTTGTCAAAGCTACTGTTGGCAAATATCATCTCCTATTTGGTTGGCTGCCTCTTTGTTTTGTTGTCAATTTATTTTGCTGTGCAGAAGTATTTTAGTTTAATATAATCCCATTCATTTTGCCTTTACTCCCCTTGCCTCTCGGGTCAAGTTCATAAAATGTTTTCTATGACCAAGTTCCATAGATACAAGTTTTGTATCTGTGTTTTCCTCTATGTAACTTACTGTTTTGGGTATTACATTTAGATCTTTGATCCAATTTGAATTAAGGCAAAAAAAAGAAATAAAAGGCAGCCAAATAGGGAAGAAAGAAGTAAAACTATCACTCTGCAACATGATTCTGTATCTAGAAAAACCTACAGACTTCACCAAAAAACTACAGTAGGTCCTCAGGTTACGTCAGAGATCCATTCCTACAGTGTGATGTAACGCAATTTTCATCATAAGTTGAAACCCACCTACATGAGCACCTATATAAGCACCTACGTCACTCACATGGAGCACATACACAGCAATAATGAAATGAAACAGTAAAAAAATTTAAAAGAAAGATAACAATTCCTGACCTTTTCTTGTGGTAAATAAATAATAAAAAACATAAAGCACATATGTACATACGTCAAAATGACGGAACTTTTTAAAATAAATATTGTAAATGGGAGATGGCAACGTAACCATGAAATGATGTGTCAAGTCCGACATAACCCGAGGACAGCCTTACTAGAGAAACAATAAACAAATACAGTCCAGATGCAGGATACAAAATCAATGTACAAAAATCCATTGCCTTCCTGTATACTATCAATAAAACGTCAGAAAAAAGAAATGGAAAAAAATTCCTTTTGCAATTGTAACCAAAAGGATAAAATATCAAGGAATAAGCTTAACAAAGACTGAGAAAGACCTACATACTGAAAACTACAAAGCATTATTAAAAGAGATTCAAAAAGAAATAACAGAATGGAAAAATATACCATGTCCATGGATTGGAAGAATCAACATAGTTAAAATTATATTCCCCAAAGAAATATACAAATTTAATGCAATCTCCTTCAAAATACCAATGTTGTTTTTTAATTCTTTATTGTTTAAAGTATTAAATATAGTATTATATATGTCTCTTTTTTCCCCCATTGACCTCTCCCTGGCCACTCTCACCCCTTAGCACATGCCCCTCTATGTCCATTGGTTATGCTTACATGCATGCATATAAGTCCTTTGGTTGATCTCTTACCCGCCCCTCCACCCACTCCTGTCTTCCCTTTGAAGTTTGATCGTCTGTTCGATGCTTCTCTATCTCTGGCTCTATTTTTGTTCATCAGTTTATGTTTCATTAAATTCCACAAATAAGTGAGGTCATGTGATATTTATCTTTCTCTGGCTTATTTTGCTTAGCATAATGCTCTCTATGTCATTTTTTAAAGAAATAGAATCATCAGATTTGTATGAAACCACAAAAGACCCTGAAGAGCCAAAGCAATCTTGAGAAAAAATAAAAAATCTGGAGTTATCATGCTACCTGAATTTCAAAATATACTATAGAGCTATGGTAATCAAAACAGCATGGTATTGGCAGAGAAACAGACACAGAGTTCAGTGGGACAGAATAGAAAGCCCAGATATAAAACCACATGTATATGGGCAGATGTTTGACAAAGGAGCAAAGATAAGACTATTTTTACTTAAATGGTGCTGGGAAACTGGAAAGCCACATGCAGAAGAATGAAACTGGATTATAACTTGTCCCTATGTATAAAAATTAATTCAAAAGAATTTTTAAAACATGCAATACCTGACTTTTTTGTCAGGGATATGGACCGCTTTTCCCTTAGACTGTCAAATTAAAAAATGACAACAGCCAACACAACAATAGTCCTCTGGTGTATGAATCAAAATTATACCTATTTTTCTTGTCAGATAGGCAAAAAACATATTCTTTTGGTGAGCTGCAAAATTTTAATAATTAGCTTTTGTGTGCCATGAGATGAAAAGGGTTAAAAATTGCTGGTCTAAGGTCATAATTGAAGAACAAGATTATCATGTGCTCTACACACTGAAGTCCAGAATCCCTGGACTCAGAATTTTAGAATATGACTAATCAGCCAGAGGCCTACTTTTCAAACAGAATTTTTCATACTATTAATTTTGGCTCCTAAAGGTGTTAAAACTAGGTTACATTGACTTTAGTGATGAGACTGTCTAATGTACTCAAAGAAAGCCAAAATGTTGCTCTGTTCTGTGTGCTGGAAATTAAAACCTAATGGCTGAAATATGTGTGGCTAGCTTCAAAACTGTAATGTTTGAAAGGAGCAATACTCAAATGTCAACTTAGAAGAAAATAACTGCACACGTTCAGTTGATTCCCCAAGCACCTATAGAACTTCAGGTTTGTAGGCAGTAAATCTCAAAGTAAATGTCTATATTTATATAGTCATATATTTATATATAATTAAGAAGCATGTCTAGTTAACTCTGGTGACTGAATTTTTAAAATAATTTTTCTGTGTATTCACGTTTTTCTACATGAACATAAATTATTTTTGCAACCAGAGAAATATACTAAAGCACACAAATGCCATAATTTGAAATAATGACCCAGAGTTCCAATTCATATAGTAGTTTCCAACTTTAAAAATCAACCGAATACTATGAAAGAAACATTTCTCACTGTCACTCTGAGTCTTACTTCAGGAGGCCACCCGAATGTTATAATAAATATGTCTAAGGAAGAGATTGTACCTTCAATCTCTTTATTTTCTGTAACAACAGTGCATAAATTAATGTGTTAACAGTCAAAAACATTTTATGTACCCAAATTACATAGTAGTCCTGGTAAATGTGGGTCCTTTTATATTTATTTTTATCCTGTTAGGTGATAACAATTTAAGAATTAAAATAATCATCAAAAAGTATCTCTAAAACCACAAAATAATACTATATGTAATGGTCTATTTAGGATAACCAGAATATAAATTATCTTAAAATGTATCTCCTTATCATAAAATCCTTCTTTAAACACCAGACCATGCCTATCTAAACACAGTGAGAAGTGAGAAATTTTACCTTGCGTTGCCAAATTTCTCTCTAAAAAGCTATAGTGTGTGAGGTATATGACTGAACATTTTATTAACCCCAGCCATGCATTATTGAGTATTCTCATTTGTTTTTTAATAATTGCTGGTTTGATACAGAAAACTAATACCTCATTTTGATTTGATTTTAATGAAGAGCGTGAACTTTTTCACACGCTTATTAGCCACCTGTATTTCCCCCTTTTGTGCATTATTTGTTCCTCTCTTTCTATTGAGATTTTGATTTTTTCCTTCCATCTCAATGAGCTTCTTTCAAAAAATACTTTAATCTCTTACATGCTATACTTATTGCAACATTTTCTCATTTGTTCTTTGCCTTTTAATTTTGCTTATAGTTGGATTAACAGTTTAAATATTTATGTAGCTAAGTGTATTGATTTTTATTTTGTGCTTTCTTCCATTGTTTTTAAACTTAAAAAGTCCTTCTCCATATGAAAAGTCAATAAATATTCACTTCCATCTTCTTTTGATGGTTTAAATGTTTACATTTACTCTTTAATCCACTTGCAATTTATGTTGGTATGAGGTAACAAATAGGCTTTTCAAACAATTCTCTTTTTTTCAAACAGAAAAATAACTTTTCCTAGAACTATTGTTCCTTTCACTACTGATTTGTATCCTTTATGGGATATTAAGATTTTATATAAACTCCAGTCTGCTTCTGGACTTTCTAGTCCGTTGACCTGTGTGTCCATACCCTTGGACTGTCCCCCACTGTGTTACATCATTGTCTCTGTCTTCAGATCTAGTAGAGCTGGTCCTAAGACGTTACTGTTTTATTCCCAGAATTTTCTTTGCTATTCCTCCTGCTTATTCTTCAAGATAAAATTCATAATGATTTGTTAAGTTTCAAAACCATTTGGGGATTTTTCTAAGAATTATTAGGAAAACTGTTTAGAACTTAATGTGATGAAAATTGTAAAACCTTGCTGTGAAATATATAAGAAAACTCAATGATTGGTATTACACATCAGCTTGTGGAGGAAAATATTAGAGATGCCTCTTTCCCCAAAATCATCAATTTATCAGAAATCTATTCATTTATCAAGTATTTAGTGTGGCTAGGACCTGGACTTGGCTCTGTAAAAACTGCAGAAACCATGGGGCAGGGTCCTCAAACTACGGCCAGCGGGCCACATGCAACCCACCGAAAACATTTATCGGGCCCGCCGGGTGTTTTTGCCGCGCTGTGTGCATAGGGATTTGTTCGTAGTTTTTTTTTAAACTATAGTCCGGCCCTCCAACGGTCTGAGGGACAGTGAACTGGCCCCCTGTTTAAAAAGTTTGAGGACCCCTGCCATGGGGCATGCATCCAAGATGAGAAAATACTGATTCTGTGAGGAATAACTGGCAGGGCAGCGATAGGCAGTGGTAACTCATCTGGGACCTTGTACTTCTTCTGGGTAAAGTGTTTCACTGGGGGAATACTTGGATGAGCCCCTTGAAGTGAGGCATAGAGGGTAGAGTACAAACTCCTGAAAGGCATGCTTGAGTAGCAATCCAGGGCTCCTGCTAAGATTCCAGGGGAGAGGGGGTTAGGTAAGGAGCTGGCCTTTGTTTTGCAGAATGGTTTGCACAAGTTAAATTAAAGTAGAATAGTAGAGGCAGTAAGAGAAAGGGGGTGGGGGGGAGTGAGGAGACTGGGAGCTGGAGGAGCTTAGCCGGAGGAACAGAGAGATGTCTACTGGTGAGTTTACTAAGTTTTGCACGTGGTCTAACACAAGTCGTCTTCTCCCTTGACCCACCAAAGACTTTGTTACTCACTAACATTGTGGAGTGCAATCCCTTAAGCCTGTCTGGTATCTTAGAGTGCTGGTCTTGCTTTTGAATGGATGTGGGTGGGAAGAGGCCTCCTGAGGGCACCCAGTCAAGTCTGGGCTACCCAGGCTGGTGCTGGAGGCAGACATCCCTCCACCTGCCAGCCCCAACCTGGCTAATCTGGCTGAAGTAGGGCTGGCATCTCCCATGCTCCGCCTCTGTCTGGTCTGTCGGAAATGCCCTCCTGCACTGGAAAGTCTGACTCGGGTCTGAGGAACTCGATTGCCCCAGACGGAACACAGTGAGTTCTCCCTCTCCTCTGCTTGCCCTGACTTCTGTGGAAACTTGATTGCAGTCTGAGTTGTTTACTCATTTGTATAAACAGTCTATCCTCATTATTTGTTGATTCCATGTCTGAGAATTTGCCTACAATTTGTTTATAACCCCAAAACTGACACTCGTGGTGACTTCCCTGTCACTGGATCACATGCGGGGCAGCAGAAACCCTGAATCCTCAGGTACATGTGTTACCAACTGAGGTAAAACAAGGCATCGCTCTATTCAGCCCTCATGCTGCAAACCAGTCTTCTTTTCCGGTACAGTCAGTGCCACTTTTTCACCTCTCTGTGCCTTCTGTTGGCCATTTTACCATTTAAGATGGCCTCCAAGAATAGTGTTGAGGGCTACCCGGTGCTCCTAAGCACGGGAATGCTGGGGCTGCCTTACAAGAAGTATGTGTGTTATAAGCCTTGCTCAGGCAGGAGTTACAGTGCTATTAGCCTTGAGTGTGTTAATGAATCAGCGATTTATGTTTAATGATTTGTCTTTAAGCTGAAACACACACAAAAGTGGGTTACATATTAATCGGCTGACAAAAATGTTGCAACTTGAAGGAAATGGACCCTGTGTTGGTGGCTTATAGAACATAACTACTATGAATAACAAGAATCTACTATGTCTATTAGCAGCTCATACTCCAACAGCAAATACTTAATAGCAATGACTTTATTTTATTCATCTTTTTTTTAAATCCTCACCCGGAGATATGTTGCTGTTGTTATTGATTTTTAGAGAAGAAGGGGGAGAGACAGACTGACACAGAGAGAGAGACAGAGGGAGGTAAAAAAACATCATCAGTTGCCTCCCATATGCTCCCTGATCAGGGATAGAACCCACGAGCTAGGTATGTGCCCTGACCAGGAATTGAACCCACAACCGTTTTGGTGCACGGGATGACGCTCTAACCAGCAGAGCCACCAGTCCAGGGTTTTTATTCATCTTTCATCCACTGACCCAGGGCTGGGCACAGAGCCGGAGCTCAAAAAATATTCATAGAATAGAATGGGTTGGGGAGGAACGCGATATGTTGAAATGGGATGAGTAGAAGAGGATAACATATACAAATTCTTGGAGATAGTGTGCTCTTGGGAGCAATAACTCTAGTGGCATAGGGAGACCTAAGAAATAATAATAGCTGATATTTATTGCGCATCTTTTATGAATCTGCACTTTGCTATGCATCTGATCTGCTGATATCACACAATCACCACAGCTCTGTAGTGTGGGCAGCATTCTTATCCCCATCTAGAAGGAGTGGCATGACTTGCCCAAGGTCACACAACTCTCACCTTGTTGAGTGGGACGCCAGCCCAGACTCATCTGAGAGCATAACCGCCGAGTTAAAGTGAAAAGGTGGGCTTGGGAGGGTTATCAGCCCTGAGTCCCATCAGAAAGCAATCTCTGGAAGAGGAAAAGAGGGCCTCTGGCTGAAGTTCGCCTGCATGGCTGGCTCTTCCCAGCTTTTGTGGGAAGACAGTAGTGTAGTTCATGGAGATTTCTCTGCCTGGCTGGCAACAACACTGCTTTTTGTTTGATTCCAGAAGCAGCTGGCAGAATTCACGTATTACTCATGTTGGAATCACACGCTGCCGATGGCTAATGCACTCGAGAGTCACTCAGTGGCCAGGGCTGTGCTTAGCTGGGCCTGGGAGGAGATTACTTGAGGCCTCTGGATGCAGCTGAGCTCCTGCAGCTGTTGTGCTTTGGCTCCAGTTCGGCACCTCTTGGCAGACGGTTTGTGTGAAAAGCGCCGCTGACTCTGGGTGTGAGATGCACAGGGAGAAGGGGCTGGGAGGGCCCGGCCGCACAAAGCAGGCCACGCTGCCAGGGGCTCACATCTGCAGCCATTATGCACTTATGAGAGAGAGAAAGGAATTCATAAGTGAGTAATTGGGGGCTCTTGGGAAGGTTACTCCTTTGAGCCCTTTTGCTGGTGGAGAATGGCTGATGCTGGGCCAGTGTGTCAAGTCAACCCTAACCCTGATTGAACTGTCGGCTCCAATTCTTCAACCTTCCTTGCATCTACATGCTTGCTTTGGCCTCATTACGGGCAGAGTATACTTCCCAGCACTTGACTTTGGACATGGCAGATGACTGGGAGTGACAATATGCAGTCCTGGGCCTAGGCCTTAAGAACCTCACTTGTTTGTTTCTACTTAGCCCTCTGCGATCTAACATCGCCATGAGAACAATACACTGTGGGTAACATGTTGACCCAGGAAGGATCAGATACATGTGAGCAGAGTCACCCAGACAACCCACACACCTGCAGCAAAAAGCAGAGCTGCCCCAGCTGCTGTAACCTGAAGCAATACCACCTAGCTGTGCTAAGCATAGGCCAACAAGGCCTCGAATGACCCAAAGGCATGATCATGAACACTGGTTCAGCCACTGAGTTTGGGGAGCAATAGCTAACCAATACAATGATAAAGCTGCAAAGCAAGCTCACCCCTTTTGACTCTACAGTATGTGAGTTCCTCTCTAATGCACTAGTACATTGCCTTCTACACTCTCTGTTAACGTGAAGAAACAGTTTCTAATGAGCTGAGTGAGCCTGAGCTAAGGGCTGAACTCTCTGGGGCTCAGTGTCGACTCTGTAAAATAGGCAGGTTGAATCATATCAGCATTTCTTACGGTCTGGCGCATTAGCTGCACCTGATATTAGAAAGATTCTATGCCTCTCCTGGAGTTAGCATTCTGTGAAGGCACTTCAGAGAGCACCTTTTAAGCCTTTGGCAGTTCTAATATTCTGTTACTAGAGGATTGGTGCATGGATTCATGCACCAGTGGGGTCCCTCAGCCAGGCCTGTGCCCTCTCACAATCCGGGATCCCTAGGAGGATGTCAGACAGCCAGTTTCAACCCATTCGCCGCAGGAGATTCATTAGTCTGTTCCATGTTTCCATACCTGTACGTTGAGTGTCTGCTCCCCGGTGGTCAGTGTGCGTCATTGCTACCAGTCGAATGGTCGTTCGGTCACTTAGGTTTTTATATATAGAGATTCTAGGTAACAGTGTGACCCCTCCATGAAAATATCTCCCTCCATTACCAAGTATGAGTGAAACTATAATAATCCCCTGATTCAGGGAATTTGGGGACCAGGTCCTGGAGAAGGGGAGATGTCTGTTGTGGAAGTGGTCTTTCCCAACTTCCTTCAAAACTTTGTACATGCTCCCAGTGCCTGAGCAACAGCAGAGAGGACCTCAGGTAACCGTGTGACCCCTCCATGAAAATATCTCCCTCCATTACCAAGTATGAGTGAAACTATAATAATCCCCTAATTCAGGGAATTGGGGGACCAGGTCCTGGAGAAGGGGAGATGTCTGTTGTGGAAGTGGTCTTTCCCAACGTCCTTCAAAACTTTGTACATGCTCCCAGTGCCTGAGCAACAGCAGAGAGGACCTCACCCCTTCTCCTACAAGATCACCCAGAGCCAAGCTTCCAGAAAAGCACAAGGATACAGGAACCTGCCGGGCATCTCTCAGAAAGAAATCTGCTTACGTACTCAACCCCAGCCCTGCCCATCCACTAAAAGTGCTTTGCAACAGCACCTAATTGCCAAATTCTCTAGTCCCTGTCCTTACCCGCTCCTCTTCTATTTTTGATGTAGTTGAAAGTTCCTTTGGTTTGCCTCACTGAATGCCTTCAGTTTCCTCTTCTTCTACCCCCAGATATAGGTGTTCCCAGAACTACCCCTTGGGTGATTGCATTCCCTCACTCAGCTTCATCCCACATCCTAACATCTCCCAGAAGTATCTCTGTCCCTGTCCTCTCAGCCCATCCTCAACCAAATTTCCTTCTTCCCAACCCAGTTTCCCGGCTTTATCCCCTGCCACCTCCTTCAGTGTAGCCTAGAGTGTTGCCATGCAGAACCACTGTACAAATGCTTCTTAAAACTTTGTGTTCCTCATTTTCCAAGCTTCCCTCTGCCAAGAATGCTTCTACTTCTCATCTCCACTCCTGATTTTCCACAAAGCACACTCCTACTGTCCTCCAATGTCACCCTCCTGAGGGGACCCTGTTCTCTGCCTGGATTACTCGTTCCAGTTCCCATGTTCTTAGTCTATTGTCAGCCTCTATTGGGGCAGAGCTCCTCTACCACCAGATTGCAGGCCACTCGGGGTCAGTCCCTCTCTTTACCATCTTTGTAACTCCATTGCCTAGCAGATTCTGCATATAATGTGCTCAATACATTTTAGCTTAAATGAATGACTATAACTGACCCACTCATTCCTCCACTGGTGGGCATTGCTCATTGGTTTGCTGGCTAACTGCTGGGCCTTTTTTGAGGGATGCCCAATATGCCCAAGGGATAAACTAGATCTTGTCTGTGATTTATTAACTAATGTCCTCTTTGCAGATTTCCTGGGAGAAGGTAGTCATTTGAGACAAGTCGATCACCATGAGACTCTCTTCCACTTTGTCCATGTCACTAGGATTGTTTTAATTACATGCCAGGTTACTTTTCTATTTTTTATTTGGACATACACATGAAGATTTTTAAAAAATTGACCAACTAATTTAGTTATAGCAATGTCTCCCAAACTACATTGATTTATGCATCACTTTCATGATTCTTGCTGAGTCTACATGCTACTTGTAAAATTGTATAAACATTCTCCTTAACTCATTTTTTTTTCTAACCTGTTAAGCCAGAATAGTCATAAAATTATGTGATTGATAGGCTACATATACACACATATCTATATCTATGTACTAATACATGTCATAATAAAAAATATTCTTCCAAGCACCTCATAAAATCATCCTTCAGGCCAGCAACAGTCTACGTAGCACACTTAGGGAAGCACTAGGTCAGAACATTTAATCTAGGCAAAAATCATTAATTAAAGCAGCCAGTATACTATTCTGGTGCTGACAATATTGATATGCCATATGCAGCTGATTGGTAAAACCAACAAGTACACTGTAAATTGTAATTTAGTTTTCTAAGTACTGGGAGAAAGGCGAGCACAAGAGTGCCTATTTCCAACACCTCTTGGGCACCAATACAACTCTCTCCATCCCAGCTGTTACCCCAGCTGCTTCTGCAGGGGTTGCTTCTGTGCAGGCCTCCCCCAGCTATGAGCAGATGTAAACTCAAGTAGCCCACCCAGAGCCCCAGCGAGTATATCTCACTTCCTCCCCTAGAACTTTCTCTGGCACAGGACATCAGCAGTAACCCACTAGCTTCTTACACATCTTTAGCGCCTGAATAAAGGCAAAGCAATGGATGAACGCCTTTCTTCCTTTGCAGGTGAACAGTTCTGAGTCTCATTCTTAAGGCTCCTCAGAAGGTCTGGAGCACCTGGATCCGTAGCAGTGGCCAACGTGATAACGCATCCAGGTACAGTTCTACTCACCTAGTCCCTCAGTCTTGCCCCAGGGATCGTTACCCTAACAATCTACCTGCACAGGTGCCCTTCCCTCAGGCCACGTTTTTGATAGAACCCAGGCTGAGGCAGGGCTCTTACCCAAATTAAAGGGGTTAAAGAAGACTTCTTGGAAGAAATAACAGCTGATATAGACCTCAAAGCATGAGTAAGTTAAATAGGTGGAAAAGAGACGGTAAAGAGGACATCCCTGGCAGAAGAAACGGCATACACAAGGGCAAGGAGGCTTGGAAGTGTATGTCTGGGAACTGCAGAGAGCCTGGTGTGACTGAAATACACCTCCAACATAGCATGAGGGACTAAGAATCACAAGAGCCTGGGGAGGTAGACAAAGACTGGCTCCTGAAAATTTGCTTACCACAGCAACCACCTCCTCCCTGCTGCTCTTTGATCTGAAGTAGTGGCAGTAAATAGTAAATAGGTGGGTGTTTAAACCAACTCCAGAAGATTAGAAAGTGCCTTCTGGATTCAAGAGGTGCTAGACACAAGAGGAATTGAGAGAAGGGATTAGTGGAAAGATGGTGGTGAAATGGGAGCAGAGCTATTGTTACACACATACACACACACACACACACACACACACACACTCACTCCCTCCAAGATGGGTCCAATAATCCAATTAATTATGAGCTTAGTCAGAAGGGAGGCACATTCCAGTTGGAAATCACAATTCTATAGTACAGTCAAGAACTAAGAATTAGGTTTGGGATAAATGAGTTAGGGTCCTGCAGGAGAAAAATCACCCTACAGCTTCAGGTCAGTCAGGACCAGAGAAAAGAGGCAATGGGGGGCTAGCAGGAGAAAAGTAGGGAGCACCATTTTGTGAGCTGGTAGAGCCACAGGTAGGACCCCCCCCCCTCCACACACACACACCCGATACTTCAGATTTCTAGCAAAATTCCCAAAACACACAACTCTAAGCTTCTCTCTCCTTGTCCCTGAGACAAGGCCAAGCTTAGGGTACCAACGCTGAGTTTCACCAAGGGAAGTGGGGAGTTCCATCTGGCATAGAATATAGAGTCACCTGCCCTCAGGGATGGATCTGTGATTTGAAAGGACTGGCATAAGGCAATATACGTCTCCAGCTTTGTTTATAAGCAAATAATTGAGAGCATTTGATTTTTATTTCATGTTCATTGTGTACCAACCCTGTACTAAGTACTTTTAAATGGTATCTCTTTTAAGATCTTCCCCCTAATCACATGAACAAATACTGTCATCAGCCTCATTTCCAGGAACCAGCCTGAGGTGAACATGAAATACTAATTAGAACACAGCACAGTGACGCTTTTGAAAGAGCTCAGAATTTGGGGTCAGGTCATTCTCACTTCAACTCTGGTCTCCATCATTTTCTTCTGAGACCATGGCTCACTCAGGACTATTCACTTTCAAGAGATGGAAATCAACTCAAAATAGTACAAGCAAATAAGGGTGGCTGGCTCGCATAATTGGAAGGCACAGGGATGGGTCTCTGATCTAAAACCACTGGACGCAGTGCTCAAATAACATCGGAGTGCCTGGCTTGCTCCTGTTCTCTCTGTTACTGCCCTCAGTCTTTCCTACCAAAGACCAGCTACCTTCAAGTGCCCACGGAAGCTGGCAGCTCCAGATGTACAGTGTCCTCATTGAGGAAAGAGTATTTTGCTCAGAAATTCCCAGGAAAGTGTCTAACTGACCCTGTGGATCCTGCATCCTCCCCCTGAACAAACTGCCGTCGTCAGATGGATGGTGCACAGTGAGAGCAGTGACCGCAGTCCCATCAGAATCACGTGGAGGAGAATCAGGGCAGCTATAAACTGAGATGCCAGGCAGTACAAAATAAAGGACGTCTACTGCAGTTCAACCTCGGGCAAGTCACTTAACCTGGGTGAACCTTGATGTCAACATATATTTTAAAACTTGGTCTTGGCCGGTGTGGCTCAATTGGTTGAGCACTGGCCCATCCAGTGAAAGGTTGCCGGTTTCATTCCTGGTCAGAACACATGCCCACGTCCCCAGTGGTGGGCAGGCAGGAGGCAGTCAATCAACGTTTTGCTCTCATATGGATGTTTCTATCACTCTCTCCCTCTCCCTCTTCTCTCTCTAAAAATCAATTTAAAAATCTTCTTTAAAAACAAGAATAATAATACCTAGTGTGCAAGGTTGTTGGGAGAGAGTAAAATCATATTCAACACTTGGTACATAGAGGCAGTCATCGGTGGTAGCTATTTTTGTTATTACTGGTACTATTATTGTTTTGTGGTTGTTTTTGACACGGGGATGGGAATTGGAAGCCCATCCCAGATTCCCAGATGTCTAACGCACTCCTGTCCGCAGGGTGGAGTCCCCTTGGCTCTGCAGCCAGACGCCTTGCACAACCCAGGCCCTGTGTGCCAAGGTTAAGCTGGTTCACCATCTGACGGCTGCAGAGCAGCGAGTGCCTCCCAGCCCAGCAATGTCAATACTGCCTTCCTGACTCCGCCTATTGTATCTGGAGGAAAGTGGCCGAGCATTGTCTTCCAGCGCTCCCCCCAGGAAGCATGATATCACCCTCTAACAAAAGCGGGAAAGCTGACAGATCTACTCAGATGGGTGTGACCACACACACACCTCGCTGGCAAGCCCTGGGCAAGGGTCTGTGACAAGCAGAGAGCAAACAGCACAACACACCAACCCCTCAACAGGCTGCCTGATGGGTCCCTTTGGCTCATGTTGACATGTTCTCTCTGTGTCACACCCATTCTATCTTAGACACCGTGTCACCAGGCTGTGGGAATGCACTCCCTCTAATCAACAGATGCTCTGAAAAGTTAGGACTCTGTCCCTCTGGCTGACCCACATGCCCACACCTGTCCCTGCAGTCTTTGGGCAGGGACACAGGGAGAAGGGTAGTCAGATTCCTGAAGGGACAAAAGGAGGCAGTAGGGATGGGATCTACACAAAAGTAGGGATGGCTCACTCTTAAAAACATTTCTGCACATGTGATGTGAGTTAGAATAGTGTGGCTCGCCTTGGCCAGGTGGCTCGGTTGCATGGTTGTCCCATGCACCAAAAAAAAGGTTGTGGGTTTGACTGCCAGTCAGGGCACATACCTAGGCTCTGGGTTCAATCTGGGTCAGGGCACATATGGGACAATGGATCGATATTTCTCTCACATTAACATTTCTCTCTTTCTCTCCCTCTCTCTAAAATTAATAAAAACATATCCTCGGGTGAGGATTAAAAAAAAAAAAAAGAAAGAAAAGAAATAGCCTGGCCAGACTGGTGGGAATTGGGTTATCAGTTTTAAATTCCAGAAATAAGGGAGGCAACGTTAGACATTCCCTTTCCTGTAGGCTCGGAGCACTGCCAGTTGATCCTCTGACATCCCTTCCAGTTTGGGCTCTGAATATTATCAGTGCATCTAGCTGTTTGTAAGACAATACACCTGCAGTCTGGGTCCCCCACCCCAGGCCCTGGGGCTGTCACTCTGCTGCCCCCACCTTACTATCCCCTTCTTAAAATTCTCTTTCCTTAGCTATCACAGCACAATTCTCAAGAATTCCAGGAAAGGAATCTGATTGGATTTGCTTCTCCTACCACTTTTCTGACTGCTTCTTCATAGAACCCTTAGCTAACTCCTCCTTCTCTTCCCCTCACTGAAGTTGAGGATATAGTCATGCCCATGGCTTCACTTACCATAAACCAAAAATTTCCATGTCTCAATTCCTTGCCCAATCCCCTTCTTCTGAACGTCAGACCCAGAAAGCCAAATTTTGCTAAATATTTCCCTTTACATGGAACCTCAAGGTCAACATGTACAAAATAAGTCCTTGCTCCATCTCCGCCCATCTCCAACCAGTCCCTTCTGCCATGTTTCACCACACTAAATGGCACCAGCATCACGCAAACCAGAATTCTGAAGCAAGGTTTAGTCTCTCCCCTTTCTCTCAACCTTCCACAAGCAATCAATCACCAGCCCCTCTAGAGTTTTATCTCCTAAACCAGGGGTGGGCAAACTTTTTGACTCGAGGGCCACAATGGCGTCTTAAACTGGACCGGAGGGCTGGAACAAAAGCATGGATGGAGTGTTTGTGTAAACTAATATAAATTCAAAGTAAACATCATTACATAAAAGGGTATGGTCTTTTTTTTTCAATAGTTTTATTCATTTCAAACAGGCCGGATCCGGCCCACGGGCCGTAGTTTGTCCACGGCTGTGACCTAAACACTTCCAATCCCCCTCCTCATCCAGGCCTTCCTGAATAAAAGGCTGGGAAGCAACATTGGCCCAGGCCTACAGTCTCTGCCATGTCGATCCATCCTCCATACTATCATCAGAGTGAATGTTCCAAGACATACATCAGGTATGCTAGAAAAAACACGATGCCAAATTTCAACATGTACAGCTTGAAGTATAAGCTGCCTAAAATGGCCTAAAAGCCCTTCCCAACCTGACCCCAATCTTGATTCTCCACCTCCACCCTACATTCTAGCCTTACTCAACTTCCTGGAGCCTGCCCTATTTCATACCCCCTGCTCCCTGTAATGGAAAGTTCCTTCTTCCTTTTCTTTTTTATTTTCTTGGCTTTAAAATCATTTGTCTATGAGTAGCTCATAACTACAATTGCTCTAATTTTTGGCAATATTCATTACTATCAAAATTAATGTTATCTATAACAATTAATTAAGTTGACATTGTGTTTTAGACATTTAATTGAAAGTTTCTGTCTAATTTCAATTTTAAAAGTTTCAATTTTTAAATATATTTTTTATTTATTTCAGCGAGGAAGAAGATGAAGAGACAGAAACATCAATGATGAGAGGAAAATCATTGATCAGCTACATTCTGCATGCCACTAGGGATTGAGCCTAAAACCTAGGCATGTATCCTGACTGGGAATTGAATGCTGACCTGGTTCATAGGTCAACACTCAATCACTTAGCCATACTGTCTGGGCAAAAGTTTCCACTTTTTTAAGCCAATAAAATTTTGTAGCTCTTGAAAAGCTAGATTTTGTATATATTCCTACTATATCATTTATTACAATGTCATACAATTCATCTGCCTATATTTATCTTTTCTGCTAAAATGTGAGTTTAGTGGGGGGTAGAGAGGAGGGAGAAGCTCTCCTTTTTAGCATTCCTGGCATCCAGTACAGTACTTAGCACAAAGAAGTCCTCAATATGTCTTCATTAATTGAAATAATAGGTAAGTAAATGCATTGATTAATGAATGATAGGCAGGCAATAACTCAATAAATGTCTATTGAATTAAAAGTATGCATATCTTTTGGGTAGTATTTAACAATACCAAACATTAGGAAAGTCCTGATTAAACCCATTTTCATGTGTATATCTTTTATGTTTCATACCTAAGGGGGGAAAAAAGGATTTTGTTTTGACTTTATTTACATTAAATACTTAACATAAGGCAACCTTTTAAGATATAAATGAATACCATTTGCAATGTATATGAATTGATTTATTATTTTTTGTTGTTGTTGTTATTATTATTATTATTATTATTATTTCAGTGTGGCTAAAACTCTTTCTACAACTTTCTCTTTTTATTTCAGGTCTACTGTGCCATATACCAAGTTTCTCACTGTGGCATAAACTCAATAAAGATTACTGAACATCAAATACAAGCACTATAAATAATAAAAAAGAAGTAATATGTGTTGTCAAAGATGTTAGAAGATGATTTGGCTCAATCGACTGGTATGTGCCCAGAGCTCAAAGATATAGCCTGTGTGGTAAGAGAACTCGGAATTAGGAAAAGAACATCATGAGGAAGAGTTGGCTTGGGCAAGTTGAGTTGAACTGTATTTATAACATGGGCATGGAGGATGTCATTTCCAAATGGATGGCATAGCATAAACAAGAGCCAAGAGGAAAGAACACATATATTGTGGAGATAACATATATTCTGTTAGAGGCAGAAAGGCCATGAGGAGGGATGAATGGATAGATGAGGAAAAGCATTAGATAGTTGGCCAAATTTTTTGACTTGTCAGCTGGGCAGTGACCAGCACAAAATTTAAGGGACTGGATTTTGTTGAGGTCTTTTAGGAGGAAACTGCTTCTCAGTATCAAATGATTCCCCTACATCTTAGAAAAGATTAGATCAGTCTTGAACTAGTGTTGGCCTCACAGCAACACTTCTCTTTTGATTAAACTAACTTCATTTATTAAGTGAGTTTCTACTGGCTAAATACTGTACATGCATTATCACACCTGATGCCTATAACTCTAGGAAATACTCTCATCTATAAAAGATGATAGAACTGTGGCTTACAAAAATCAAATAACTTGCCCATGCTCATCCAATTTT
>NW_006296057.1:118436-124128 GCF_000327345.1 Myotis davidii
CAAACTGTTACAGCTTATGTACAGTGGGGCCTTGACTTACGGTTAATTCGTTCTGAGACCGAGCTTATTAAGGAGCTCATTAACTCAATTACTCTATCAACTCAATGCAAAAAATTGGCCGAGAGACAGCTGGTATCTCAAAAAACTCATTAGTTGGGACACTCATAAGTCAAGGCCCCACTGTATTACCTTTTTAGCAAGCAGAAGATGTGCTGGTTCCTATGAATTTTGCTTATCACCAAAAGTTGCTAAAGCTAGAACTTTTAACAAACATCTCTCACATTGAACATAATAAACCCAATTGCATAACTTGACATTTATCTATTTTGAAATGCTATCTTTTTGTTTGGCTCACTCTTCTAGCCTAGAGAAATCCATTTGAATCCTGATTCTGTGCTTTAATCAATAAGCCATCTACAGGGAATAAGCAGGTGACATGAGACACACACAGCACACACACACACACACGTGTCTTTTTAGGGGAAGGGACCCAGAAGACGAATTGATAATGTCAGAAAACTTTGGAGGCCGCCAATCTGAATGCCGTAGAGGACATGGCATGGTCTTCTGAGGTGGACTTGGAAGTGTCTTTTCCTCCTGGAGAGATGTCTTAGAAGAGCTAGGCTTTTGCAGGAAGCCCTCCCAGGGTAGGGCTGAAAAGGAAATGCAGAGACCTCCCAACAAAGACAATGCTTAGAAGGAAGCATTTGTGAAGGAAGCAAAACTCCTCCCGGTGAAAGTAATTCCCAGGTGTGTCTCTCATCCTAGCTTCAGACCTCCACCCTTGATTACTCACACTTGGTATTAGCCTTACATGACCAGCCCTAATGAGGCAGTTCCATCTGGAACCACTTTCCTGACCTCATACAGGCATATCTCATTTTGTTGCATTTCACTGTATTGTGCTTCACAGATGTTTCGATTTTACAAATGGAGTACAAGACCCTCCACCAGCAAAAAATTATTACCCGCTTTATTGCGATACTCGTATTATTGCGGTGGTCTGGAAATGAGCCCGCAATATCCCCAAGGTACACCTGTAACTGAATTTCCTCTGCCATCTCAGACAAGATATCCACTATCTCTGAATCCAGGTTGTTATTTGAAATGTCCAATGAGACAGAAAGGAGGCATGAAGGCATGCCACCAGAGACTTCCCCTTGGGTCAGTGTTGATCTCATAGGACATACTATGATAAGCAGAAAGAGTGATTTAGTTTGTTTTTCTGTATGCACAACTCTTTAGAGAGGGCAGCCTGGTTTGGTGAAGATGGGGGAGTAGGGAGAAATTGATATGTTTATTAGAACTTCTTTGTAAACTGAAATTGGCCATGCTTCTCAACTGGGAGGGCAATATATCAGAATCTACGTGGATTTGAGGGAAATCTGAAAATTAAAATGACACACCTCCTCCAGCCCTCTTATGGGTGAGCATCTGCAACCCAGTGCACTTTCATTGAGGTAAATGTGACATCATTTTTCAGTTCTATTTGTTCAGAAAAACAGAAGTGAGAAACAACCCACTGGACTAGAGAGATAAGCCCATAAGCCCCTTGCTCCATTGCTGCAGTCTACCAGCAGAGCTTGTCTTAGAGAATGGATTCCATGCCTACAGACATGATCATGCTGGATTGTTGTTATAATTTCCAAGCATTAGGTGTTCATGGTCATTGAGGCACAGACTGGGAATGTAAGTTAAGATTCAGCCCTACCTGGTTTGGCTCAGTGGATAGAGCATCAGCCTGCAAACCAAAGGGTCCTGGGTTCACTTCTGGTCAAGGAATTGGTTGCAGGCTTCTCCCTGGCCCAGGCCCTGGTCAGGGCGTGTCGGGAGGCAACCAATCAATGTGTTCTCTCACATCAATGTTTCTCTCTGTCTTCTCCTCTCTCTTTAAAAAATCAATGGAAAAATATCCTCGGGTGAGTATTAAATATATATATTCAACACAACAGACCGACCCCAGATGCCAGCCTTGTTAGTGTCACCCTCCCTTTTCAACAAGATCATGAAACCCTTCTGTTTGCGCCTCTCCCTGCTGATATCTGTGATGAGTTCAGAGAACTAAGGTCTAGACATGGAGCCACTCTTTTGGCCACTTTTTTGTTTAATTTTATGACTGCCTGTCTAAGACCATATTGCCATACATGGTCACTTTAGGCGGGGGTAGGGAGGAGAGTAAATAAAAGCAATTGCATGCGTGCGTGTGCGAGAGAGAGAGAGAGAGAGAGAGAGAGAGAGAGAGAGAGAGAGATTTAACCTAAAAAGTACCTCAGAGCAACTGTAGACCCCTGGGCTTAGATTACTCTAACCGCTGGTGTAAACCAGTTCTAGATTTCACATCACTGATAAATATATTACACAGAGAAGAAGCAAGCCCAAATGGAATGATGATAATTATTTAGTGCAAAGGTACATATTAGAAAAAAAATCAACATTGTTTCTATATTAATATGAACCATTTCTATATAAGTATTGAAACCATCTCAGATAATCTTTCATCTTCAGCAATTTGTACTACATGTTCTTAGTTTTAAAAATATTATTGAATCCTCCATATAACTGGTTGTTGAAAGCAAACTGAAGAGCTACAACCAAATGACTTTAAATGTAATTCTGTTATATTATTGGGTTAGTTTTTGAATATTTGAGATTTCAAACATACAGAAAACTAATATAACAGATGTTTATGTATATTTGGATCAAGTCCCATTAATGCAGGCGTCCTCAACCTTTTTAAACAGGGGGCCAGTTCACTGTCCCTCAGACCGTTGGAGGGCCAGACTATAAGTTTTAAAAAAAACTATGAACAAATTCCTATGCACACTGCACATATCTTATTTTGAAGTAAAAAAACAAAACGGAAACAAATACAATATTTGTATTTGCATGTGGCCCGCGGGCCGTAGTTTGAGGACCCCTGCATGAATGTAACATAGCCTGCACCATTAAGTCAGCAAATTTTGTCAAATTCATTTCCAGGATCAATTCTATTTTCGTTACAATAATTAGGATGCTTCCAAACCGAAGGGGAGAGATTGATGGCGATTACAGTTGTGATTTATTTTCACTTCAAGTTTTGATACCACCGTCAGGCAGATGCACAAACCACAGGGCCACACCACTATTTAGAGTCCAAACAACAGGCACTAAATCTAAAGACAGCCGGCCAACCATTCCTGAACTCCACAACAGGCTGCCATGCCCTCCGGCGCCCGGGGACCTGGGTGACTACCTAAACTTTCATTTCATTGGGCCAATCAAGACTGTATGCCAAATATTCTAGACAAAACAAAAATTATATAGCCCTAAACTCCCTGACCCCAATGACTAGAAAAAAACAATACGCCTCTTTTGACTAATTTGACTGCTTTGAATAAACGAGAATGCAGATATGAAATCTGTAGACAAAGCATTCTTGCTCTCATTTAAACATGACAAACGTGTACACTGCCTAGTGGGTCCCGTAATTCTCAGCATGCATTTCTTCTAAGTAGGTGAAACCAGGTTTCTCCTTGCTTTTTTTAAATTAAGAAAACAATCCCTCATGAGGAACCATCAAATAATGTACCAAGGAAGCAAATCTCTTCAAATAAAGTGACCTTATCCATCCTCACGGAGTCTGTGGCCACACGGGGCAATTTTGCAGAAGAGAAACTCGGGGAAAGACAGCTCGTGCCACGAGGACTTTGCATTTCAGTCCTCATGCGCGTTACATGGAGTGTTACATATTAAACAGAGAAACGGTGCCCACGCCACAGCTGCTTCTTGTTAAACAGCACTAAGAAATAGTGAGAGCGCCCAGAATCACCGTTTAAAAAAAATACTAAATTAAAAATAAAATTAAATAAAATAAAGCCAAATCTTACCAGAAAGGAGCAAGCTGACTCCATAGAGAACTAAGCCGGCTAAAGAGTCCATGCTTCCCCCCGTCTCTCCATCCAGGTCCCGCAGACGTGCATGAGGTTCCCGGGGATCCTTTCAAGCACCCAGAGGTTTGTGACTTTCCATTCTCACGTTCTACTAGGTCTTGTTTACAAGTCGGAGGCAAGAAGGAACAGTAGAGAAGCAGGCTGTAACAGCCTCATTTCTGTCTCTGAGCCCAGGGAGTTTTAAGTTCCTTTTTCCTGTTTCCTTTGTAGATTAGGATGGGAAAGGCTGTATCTTAAAGGCATTTGGTATCAGCAGGGCTGGGGGCACGGCAAACCCTCTCCATCTTGCAATTCATCAAAACACTTATCTGTGGCTGCTGCTTCTGCTGCTGCCGGAGGGGTAGAGGAATTTTTGTTGGAAGTGTGGGTCCTGGTCAGCATTTTCAGGAACAATAGGGGTATCCTCTCATAGGCGGGAAACAGAACAACAAGCCCTCCACCTACTTGTGGTATGCGATGAAGACCAGCCCTCCTCGGCCTTCCAACAGCTCTCCCCGGTCCCCTCGGGATCCCTG
This sequence comes from Myotis davidii, assembly GCF_000327345.1. Lineage (NCBI taxonomy): Eukaryota > Metazoa > Chordata > Mammalia > Chiroptera > Vespertilionidae > Myotis > Myotis davidii. The sequence goes on from NW_006296057.1 coordinate 122,881, forward strand.
GCAGAAGGGGCTTCTGGGTGTGGGGGGGCGGTTTGTGCTTTTGTTTTCTCGTTGTAGCCCACGTGCTTTGAGTTGGGAAAAGAAGGTTTCGTGATGAGAGAACACAACCCGAAAGGCAGCTAATCTGGCTAATTACCTACCGGTGAGGTCAATGTCACCGTGTGGCCACAGAGATGAGAGTCCAAAATTGTTAGTCTGTGTTCTTCACACAGATGATTACTTGTTGGGCAAGAGCCCAAAGATATCTCTGCGACTAGCTGTGGCTTTCGTTTTTATTACTAATTCAGCTGAAGGTGATCTAATTTCTTGAAGAACTTGGCATAGAACAGTGGTTTTCAACTTTCCTAATGCCATGACCCTTTAATACAGTTCCTCATGTTGTGGTGACCCCCAACCATAAAATTATTTTTGTTGCTACTTCATAACTGTAATTTTGCTACTGTTATGAATCATAATGTAAATATCTGATAGGCAGGATGTATTTTCATTGTTATGAATTGAACATAATTAAAGCATAGTGATTAATCACAAAAACAATATGTAATTATATATGTGTTTTCCGATGGTCTTAGGTGACCCCTGTGAAAGGGTCGTTCAACCCCCCAAAGGCGTCGTGACCCACAGGTTGACAACCATTGGCATAGAAGCCTTTTAGTAATGGGAGGGGATTTTGTGGCTAGTGACCAATGGCGTGACAGGAGAAAATTATGCACAACATTTTTTAAATAAACTGTGTAAAAACCAAACCTAAGCGCTCAGATCAGGATATAAATATTATTCGTCAGAGCAGAGAGAGCACATAGGCCAAAAGGAAAAGAGCTATTGGAGTAGCCATCCCTCAAATGAGATCAGAGACCCTTGATTGATCCAGATAATACTGTCTCCAAAACCTTAACTGTGACTTTAGAGTTCATCCGCTGGTCTTCATTCTGCCCTCTTTTCCTACTGAGCACGGGAAAGGCAGATGCTGCTAGCCTGGCCTAATCTCTGTCCCAGGTTTTATCACATCAGCAATGATCCTGAGAACCCACGGACACTTCCCATCTGCTGGGGTAGAAGGTTCAGGCTCAGTTTGCCAGCAGCGCTGGGATCAGCGCTGGGCTCAGCCACACGTGGGGCCTGAGACAAGATACTTAAGCCCTTTGAGTCTCAGTGAGCAGGTGTAAAATGGCAATAATATCTTATCCGTGGGGGTTTCGAGAGGGTTAAATGAAAATTAAACATGCATAAAGACATCTGGCACTGGGG
>NW_006296057.1:128023-148603 GCF_000327345.1 Myotis davidii
GTGATTAATCACAAAAACAATATGTAATTATATATGTGTTTTCCGATGGTCTTAGGTGACCCCTGTGAAAGGGTCGTTCAACCCCCCAAAGGCGTCGTGACCCACAGGTTGACAACCATTGGCATAGAAGCCTTTTAGTAATGGGAGGGGATTTTGTGGCTAGTGACCAATGGCGTGACAGGAGAAAATTATGCACAACATTTTTTAAATAAACTGTGTAAAAACCAAACCTAAGCGCTCAGATCAGGATATAAATATTATTCGTCAGAGCAGAGAGAGCACATAGGCCAAAAGGAAAAGAGCTATTGGAGTAGCCATCCCTCAAATGAGATCAGAGACCCTTGATTGATCCAGATGATACTGTCTCCAAAACCTTAACTGTGACTTTAGAGTTCATCCGCTGGTCTTCATTCTGCCCTCTTTTCCTACTGAGCACGGGAAAGGCAGATGCTGCTAGCCTGGCCTAATCTCTGTCCCAGGTTTTATCACATCAGCAATGATCCTGAGAACCCACGGACACTTCCCATCTGCTGGGGTAGAAGGTTCAGGCTCAGTTTGCCAGCAGCGCTGGGATCAGCGCTGGGCTCAGCCACACGTGGGGCCTGAGACAAGATACTTAAGCCCTTTGAGTCTCAGTGAGCAGGTGTAAAATGGCAATAATATCTTATCCGTGGGGGTTTCGAGAGGGTTAAATGAAAATTAAACATGCATAAAGACATCTGGCACTGGGCCTAATTCACAGAATTCATTTTCTTTATTCTTTCCAGTCTGTTTCTGATTTCAGTCCCAGGAGCTGCTGCCAGAAAGCCATTCTCTGATCCCACGAATGGCTTTAAGTTTGGCGGAGTAAACAACCAGTGTGGGAGTCAGAGGTCCTGGGTTCCAGGCCCGGCTCCGCCACGATCCGCCTGCCTGTGGACAGGTCATTTCCCATCTCCAGGCCTCAGTTGCTCAACTGTAAAATGAAGGCTTTAGACTGGAAGTGACCAATTTCCCTTCTGATTGTAACAGCACACAGTCTAAATGACTGGACTGTCCCGCTCTCAGCATCCGCACACTGGTTCCTAGGTCCTTCCATCTGGGCAGTTCAGAAAGGACGTTAGCTTTGCATCTCTTCCTGTGGGAACCTGGGAGGGTCAAGCGTGCTTTATTTTAAGAACATGGTGGCTGAGACAGTAAGGTCCACTGGCCCCAGGCCACCGGGGTCAGCAATGATAGGCCTTGGCAATGATCAAACCCCAGGGTACCTGCCTCCACAGGCACAGCTCCCCCTGTTAGTGCTTGATGTCCACACATGGACATCATTGCTCACACTCCCTCCTGCTGGCTGGTTCTGTGGGCTGAAGATGCTACTACCTTGCTTCCTGTTCTGGGATGCCTCCTCCTATTGGCCAGAAAAGCAGCCCGGTTTCATTACTCCTCCAACACACAGAAAGATCTCCCCTGACCCAAAATTGTTAGTCAAGTTCTTTCTCTCTCTGTTACCCAGAGTAAGTGACTCTGTTTCATTCTTCTCTCTGTAATTCAGCAATGTTGCTCGGTTTATGTCTCCATTCTTCAAAAGAGCTATGTAGTTTAACCTCATCTTCCATGTAATCCTTCCCACTATTACCCAGAATATTGCTTCCATTTAGTAAATACGGCTGGATTTCCTGCGCCTAGGATTATACAGCTAGTCTAAGGACTGAGCGCCCTTTCTCTGGGACATCTGCATCTCTGGCACGTCATTTCTAGGAATAAAGTGAAGATGACTGTGGACACAAGTGACCAGACTTGCGCTGCCCTGCTTTCTGCCCTGTGGATGTCAGAGCATAGAGAACCAGTCACGGAGCAATAGTATGAGCTTCATGCACTGTGGGGCCAACAGGGCCGCAGAGCCGACTGGCAACAGGTTGGGAAGTTGCAACACTGGGTGGCATGCCAGGATTTCCAAGGGAAGGGAGAGGCTGTATCCACATCTGTTAGGACTTTTCCCTAATAACACATAACATGTTAAGGAAATACCACATACTTGGACATGACCACAACCCTTCTCTAGAAAGCAGGCTGTGGCCATCATCGGGCATCTGCATTTCCTAAAGAGCCTTGCTGGGGGTTCAGGGGGATCAGCTCTCTACCCCCGCTGCTCTAGCCACCGTGAAAAGAGGAAACGGTCTTCTCTTCCTTGTCTGATTAACTCCCAGTTATCTCCTAGTTCTCAGCCTAAGAAATGTCTTCTTTGATTCAAATGAGTTCCCCCTCAATTATCTCCCACAACACCCTGCTCTTTTGTTTCACTGTACTAATTACAAGTGGTAATCATATATCGGTAACTTCATCATTTTATGTCTCCTGCCCTCCACTTGACTGCAGTCTTCAGGAGGCAGGGACCATATCTAATTTAGTCACCGCTGAATTCCCAGACCTGAGCGCAGTGTCTGGAACATACATCTTAAATAAATGCTTAATAAACTACTAAATACAGATACTCCCACTCTTACTCATATACTCATATCTAGAATAGGCTTTGGAGTCAAGCAAACCCAGAGTACATGTTATAGCTGTCGTTTATTCCCTGTATGACCCTGGCAATTTAATGCACATTAGGAACCTCAAATTCCTCATCTTTAAAATGCAGATAAATTATATTTAATTAGTGAGGTAATATATATACACTGTATCTGGCAGAAGTAAATATGGAGTAAAAGCTCTCTGGCGTTCCTCCCCATTCACAACCCCATCTCCCCTCTGCAAGAAGAAAGGAGGCCCCACACAGCTAAAGATTCACCCAGCTGTGCCTTGCAGAGGCAGTGTCAGTACCCTGGTCTCTTTGCCTCCGATTTTTACAAGTTTAATATATGGCTCTTTTTTTTTTTCATAGTTCACCTTTGAATCACGTTGTGAAGAAAAGTAAACAAAGAGAAATACAGGAAACATCATAAACACCAACAGGGTGTACCCAGACCTTAGGAAAGTATTTGAAGTGAAACTTTGACAGGTAATGGGAAAGTCTGATGGCACTGAGAAATGCCACCAGTTCTCACTGTGCTTCCAAAATAGTAAAAGCTACTCTCCGGCTCTCTGGTGTCCCCACAGCCTTGCCCCAGGGAAGTCAAAGGGCTTCTCATGAGTCAAGCTTACTCAGTTTAATTGGATGAAGCCAGACACACTGAGACCAGAACAACAACAAAAAACAACAACAAGCAAACAAAACAAACAAGACATTTGCCTGATATCTCATTTTTTTCTCTACTTTCTTGCATTTTATATATGAAAACAATCTATAGAAAGCAAACATTTTGGAGATGGGTTGATAAAATTTTCAATGGATAAGAAAATAATGTGTGTAAAGAGATGTGGAAAATAACTTGCACAATCTATATAGCAATATCTATGTCTATTTCTATATTGATATCAATATCGATATATATAAAAGGCTAATATGCTAAGTGTTCAACCATTCGACCATTTGACCAGTAGCTATGACATGCACTGACCATCAGGGGGTAGATACCCAATGCACAGGCATGGAAACATGGAACAGACTGATGAATCTCAGAGGGAAGGGGGGCGGGGGAAAAGATTAACCAAAGATTTTATATGCATACTAGAGGCCTGGTGCACAGATTCGAGCACTGGTGGGGTCCCTCAGCCTGGCCTGCGGGGATCAGGCCAAATCCATGTACTAGGCCTCTCACATCCCCCGAGGGGTCCTGGATTGCAAGAGGGCGCAAACCAGGCCAAGGGATCCCATCGGTGCATAAATCTGTGGACCAGACCTTTAGTGTTATTATAATTGGTGTCTGAGATGTACATCCTTTGGCTCAGAAAATCCACTTTTATGTTACACTCCAATCCAAAATCAAAGATGTGTCTATATTTATAGAAGCATTGTGGGTAATTATCAAAATGTGGAAACAATCTAAATAGCCAACAAAATGAATTCTTTCTATATATTCTGGTTCACAATGAAATAACAGTCAAGTGTCAGAATATCGTGGTGGAAGCATATTGACATTGGAGATGTAGAAGGTGTTTATGGTAGATTGTTGACTGGAAAAAAATGCCGTTTGAATAGAGTGAAACTTATACACACACACACACGACAAATATATACCAAAATGTTAAAGTTAGTATTTCTGGATTGTTGGAAGACTACATTTTATTTTCTTCTTTATAATTTTCTAAAATATTAACATTTTAAAAATTATGAGCATATATATATACAACTTTAAGAAGATTGGGGAAAATTCTTTTTTTTAATATATTTTATTGATTTTTCACAGAGAGGAAGAGAGAGGGATAGAGAGTTAGAAACATTGATGAGAGAGAAACATTGATCAGCTGCCTCCTACTGGGGATGTGCCCGCAACCAAGGTACATGCCCTTGACCAGAATCGAACCTGGGACCCTTCAGTCCGCAGGCCAATGCTCTATCCACTGAGCCAAACTGGTTAGGGTGAGGGGGGAGGGGGGTAATTCTTGAGACAGTTGACCCAGAGCAGTAGGATGTACCTTAAAACACCATTGGCCAATAAGACACAGACTCCAAGAACCCTCAGCCTCCAGGGGGTGAGGCACACGGATGGGGGTGGGCCTTCCCACAGTGCAGCCCTGGCATCCTGCCTTTTGCAGGGCCGTGGGCACTGAACCCCAGAGCCACCATACCTGGCTTCTCCAGGACTTGCATGGACTTTTCTGGCAACCTGCTGTCCTTAACAGTGGCTAGCAGAAAGGGTCATCAAAAATTAAGGCTTGGCCTTCAGCCAGGACATCACAGTGAAAATGGCAACACCCACTCTGATCTGGAGTGGAGCTGAGGGCTATAGGAAATACCTGACCCCTCTGAACCCCATTCACTGTAAACATTTTTTTTAGCACCTAAATTGCAAGCACTGTGCTAGTAGCTATCATCTCTCTATATAAAAGCCTAAGTGACCATCGCAACCAAACAGACAACCGAACAGGTTGTGTGGGGCGACCAGGCCGGCAATTAACCCTTACACCCTCACAAAGATGGCTGCTTATGACCTGGTGGCAGGGGAGTTAGTGAGGGATGACCAAAACAGACAAGGACAGGGTGTGTGGGGCGACCAGGCCGGCAGGGGGCTTAGTGAGGGAAAACCAAATGACTGAACAGCAGGCTGCGTGGAGCCACCAGGCTTGCATGGGGGGCCAGTTGGGGGTGACGAGGCTGGCAGAGGGGGACAGTGAGAGGCGACCAGGCTGGCAGGGTGGGGCAGTTGGGGGCAACCAGTCCGGCAGTGGGGACAGTAAGGGGCGACCAGGCTGGCAGGGGGTTGGAGGGGAAGGCAGTTAGAAGCCAGTGGTCCCAGATTGTGAGAGGGATGTCCGACTGCTGGATCGGGCCTAAACCGGCAGTCAGACTTCCCCCAAGGGATCCCAGATTGGAGAGGGTGCAGGCTGGGCTGAAGGGACCGCCCCCGTGCACGAATTTCATGCACTGGGCCTCTAGTATATAATAAAAGGCTAATATGCAAATTTTCCCCTCGACCGGGAGTTTGACCCAGGGGGCGGGGCTGGTCGGCCAACCACCTGTGTCCACTCCCTCTGGCTGGCTCCGCCCCCAATCAGTCCTCCAACCACCCCACCCATGCACAAATTCATGCACCTGGCCTCTAGTAGGAAGAGATATAGATATAGAAGATGTGGTCTCTGCTTTTGAAGCTCACGATAACACAGTCCCAGCATGGCAACACTGCATCAAAACAGGGATGGTTAAATAATAAAATCGGGCACTGCGTGGTTAAACACCAAAGGGTGGTACTGGCATTGCAACTTTCAGTTGTCTCTGCTTTGGGATCCTTTATGCCTGGAGGCACCACGTCTCATGCCTTTCCTCCTTCTCCTCCGCACATGCTGCATCTTTCCATTTAGACTGGCTCAAGCCCCGTAAGGCAGGGACTGTACTTTATTTCAGTTGGTCCTGTGCTATTCTCTCAATGGCTTACAGGAAAGAGTAACAAGGTTGCCTCAAAATCACTATGAGACCAACGTGCAGACAGAATAGACTCGGGATATTTCTACTCCATTCTCCCAAAGAAACCTTCAAAAAAAAAGATAAAAATAGCAAAAAAAGAAACTCCTATTCATCCTTCAAAATACATTTCAGATGTCACTTACCTGTGGAAACTTTTCTCAATAGGTAGCTTTCAGGACCAACAAACCAACCCATAACTTAGTGGCTAAGACAACAAACATGTATGTAGCTCAGGACTCTGCGGGCCAGCAGCTCAGGCTCACCTGGACAGTTCTGATCTCACCTAGCCTCCCTCGTGTGTCCACACTCACATGTCAACCATTACGGAGTTCAGCCTCGGGAATTGGCCGTCTCTGAGGCAACAAGATTGAAGGAGCCGCAGATTTCTCATCCTCTGGCAAACCAGCCTGGCTTGTTAATATGGCAGGCTCAGAAATCCAAGAGAGCACGTTCTCTTGAGGCTGTTAAACTAATTAAACGTGGAGGCCACTAGCTTCACGTGGCTCTGAAACTCTGGCAGCCTACATAGCCAACCCAAATCTAAGCCTGTACCTGCCTCAAGGTGAGGAAAGCAAAACACTAAGATTAACCAACTACAAACAGCCAAGTGGGCTTTAAAGCGATAGCGAATCAATTTCTTTACTTTGTTTTCACCTTTTCCCGATAAAGGCCTCTCCCCAGCTCCGTGGGTGAAGTATCCTGAATCACTTTGGTGCTGACTGACTCCAATTGTTTTTTGCTCAAATAAACTCAACATTTTTAATGTCTTACTTTAAGTTTTAACAAGGCCTAAGCCTGGCACATCATTACTTCTCCACATTCCAGTCACCAAATTAAGTCATATCACTAAGACTAGATCCATAAGGTAGAAATATAGACGTCACCTTTTTTATTTTATTTTAATAAATATGTTGGTTGAAGGAAAAGTATAAAAATTAAGGTCGTTTTGTTTGGAAAGGACTAAGTCAAAAATAAGAAATCTACACCCTTTAAGCCTTCATTTTTTAAATTGATTGAAGAAGCTATTAATAACGTCAATTTTATAGCAGCAATAACCTACCGAGTGAAAGAACTTTAGGAAGGAAACGGCACAAAATTCAATTAGTTTCCATGGTATTTGAGGTAAACTGATACAACATTGTAGACAGTGAAAGCTTTTTAATTTTAGATTTCACCTTTCGATACAAAGAGTTACAAAGTCCTAATGCAAAAAAGCAAGAATTTAAAAAATAAAGATTTTGGTCATTTTTGTTAAAAGGCAGATTTATTGAGCTATAATTTATATCCAGTAAAATTAACCTGCCACTTCTTTAAAAATTATGGTATAAAACACATAACATAAAATTAACCATCATAACCATTTTTAAATATATGTGTCAGTATTGTTAACTACAGGCTGTCCCAAAAAATGTATGCACACTGTAACCCAATTTTGAAAATGAAATGTATTTTAATAAGCACTGCCTTTATAATTATTCTAAGTGTGCATATACATTTTGGGGGGACACGCCATATATTCACATTGTTGTACAACAGATCTCCAGAACTTTTTTATCTTGCAAACCTGAAATTCTATACAGATTGAACAACTCATTTACCCTTCCTCTCAGGTTCTGGCAACCATAATTCTACTTCATGCTCCTATGAGTTTGACTATTTGACATGCCTCATATAAGTGGAATCATATAGCATACAGTATTTGTCTATTTTTGACTGGATAATTTCACATAGCAAATGTCCTTAAGGTTCATTCATGTTGTAGCCTGTAACAGAATTTCATTCTTTTAAAGGCCACCTAATATTCCATTGTGTGCATCTACCCCATTTCTTTGTACATTCATCAGTTGATGGGCATTTGCGTTGCTTCCACCTCTTGGCTATTGAAAATAAAGCTGCTGTAAACAATCATGGACATGCAAATAGCTCTTTGAGATACTGTTTTCAAAAGTGAGATTGCTGGATGATAATTCTATTTTGAATGTTTTGAGGAACCTCCATACTGTTTTACTTAGCAGCTGCACTGTTTTATATTCCCACCAATAGTGTATATAAGGATTTAAATTTCTCCACATCCATACCAAACTTATTTTCCTTTTTTTTAAAAAAAAAATAGTGGCCACTCTAATGGAGTAATAGGGGTGAAGCAAAAATGCATCTCTTTTAAGTGTACAAGAATATAACAAAAAGCAAAAAAAAAGAAACATATTGTAACTAGCCCTGCCATCTTTATTAGAGTATTGTAGGATCTCCTGGGAGATGTCAGTTGAAAAAGTTTTCTAAATTTACAACATTAATGCCTGTGAGTTATTTTTGAACAATATAAAAATCATTTTGTATTCATTTAATCAATGACAATTAGGTGATATAAGAACAAGGTCTGAGTAGCATCTTTTGTGAGCATATAGGCCGTGTTGATGTCTTCAGATGGCTGTCTACCTCCTCTGACCTCGGCGACTTCTCATCCTTTTCTCATCCTTGAGAGGAAGGAGGTCCTATGAGTTTTGACAAACGCATACTTTTGTGTGAACACCACTCCAATCACCACCATTTGCATCACCCGGGTGTTCCCTTGGGCCCCACTGCAATAAATCTCCTCCCTTAACCAACAGCCCCTGGCAATCACGGGTGTGTTTTTCTATCCCTATTGTTTGGACTTTTTTTAAATGTCATATAAAATAATTATATAATCTACAGCGTTTTGAATCTGGATTCTTTCATTTAGCATAAATCACTGGAAACATTCATGTTTTTGCATGGATGAGTAGTTTTTTCTTCTTTGTGCCCCACACTTACACAGACAGCCAAAACAAACAGATATTAGAGAGAAACTTTTAATGTAAAAACAGAGGTCTTTAATGTAAAAAAAGAGCCAGTAAAAAGCAACCTGGAGAAAATAGAAACTACTAAGGAAGATGGAGATGTCAAAATAAAAAGGACTAATTTTAATATCAGACATACATGAGAAGAGTCTACAAGCAGGAAACAAGAACAGGATGGCACTTTTAAAGTATTTCAGATACTCCCATACAATGGAACAGTAAAAGAGGGTGAGCTATCAAGCTACGCATAGATATTGATGAATCTTAAATTTATGGGGGTAAAGGGGAGAGATCAAACAAAGGACTTGTATGCATGCATATAAGCCTAACCAATGGACACAGACACCCAGGGGGGTGAGGGCATGAGTGGGTGTGGGAGTGGGGGGGCAATGGGGGGAAAAGACACATATGTAATACCTTAATCAATAAAGAAAAAACTAAAATAATAATAATAAAATTCTGTGGCGCGCACGCGCACACACACACACACACACACACACACAATAGTAGAGCCCCTTTTAGTTTCTTGCCCTCTATTGATGAGCAATGCACCGGCCCTTTCCTCTCTTGGAAAGTAAAATAAACTTCCTCTCTGCAAAAAAAAAAAATTAATAATAATAATCAAAAAAATAAAAATGAAAAATGGCAGTCTTAAAAGGCTACATACTGTATGATTCCAATAATATGACATTCTGGAAAAGACAAAACTACAGCCTGTGGGAAGATCGGTGGTGTCCGGAGTTTTGGAGGGCGTGTTGAGAGGTGGAGCACAGGGGATCTTTAGGGCAGTGGAGCAATTCAGTGTGATACTGTAACGGTTAGATGTATGACACTAGGCATTTATTTGTCAAACCCATAGACCTTCACAGCACAAAGAGTGAATCTTAATGTGTGCAAATATTTAAAAATTATTTAGAAGGTCACAGTGATCTCAGGATGTCATACAGAATGTAACAAACAAATGTATGAAACAAGTTCACTAATGGGGGGTGGTAATTAGCCTACTTACTGTTTTTATCCCAGTATTCTAAGCATTTGATCATGAAATTATATTAATGTTGTAAAGTTAGAAAACTTTTTCAGCTGACATCTCCCAGTAGATCCCACAATACTCTAATAAAGATGGCAGACCTAGTTACAATGTTTCTCTTTTTTTTGTTTTTTGTTTTGTTATATTCTTGTGACACAGATATGATATCTTTAATTTTTTGAGAACAAGTTAAGCAGTCCTTTTCTTATTTTATTTTTTTTAAAAGTACCTCTTTACAAAAGAGAAAGAAACACAGACATTTATGTTAAAACATATCCAGACACTTACATATGTTATCTTACTCAATCTCCCACAACATTGAAAGAGGAATTTCCATTTTACAAAGAAACATTCCTTAAGTAAAGTCCTCTATCACAGAGTGTGTGGTAGATTGTCAATGAATATTTACAGGATTTAAATAAAAGAATGAATAATTTAAGCATAAGTTATGCATGTAAAACAAACAGTATATTATACAGCACATGGCTAAAGGTGGAAATGCATAGCGAATTTAAGTCCTGTTTACTAGAAATGTTCAATGATCACTTAAATTTTCAGAGAAGGCTTCAGAGAGAGGACGAGAGGTAAATGGGCTTCTAAGTGTGGATAGAACACAAGTAAATGGACGGGGCAGGAGGACATTGCAGGGGGTACGGGGGAGGGCACCGCGCAGCTCAAGGCAGTCAGTCGGTCAGGCAGATGCCTGGCTATGTACTCAAGTGGATTGACGCACATTCCTAGTAGCTTTTCAACTCTAATGTTTTAAAACCGCATATATACAAGTGCTACCATCTATGTCTGATAATTTTATGGCTCTCTTAAAGCTAATATCTTCAATAAAATAACAAACATGGAAAGATCATCAGAGGAATCATAAAGTTAAAGAATGTAAGAACAAGGAGGTTTGGGGCAGATAAGTTGTTACAGTTTTCAGGACAACACACACATGGTAAGTGGTAGAGCTGGGTTAGGAACAGAGGCACCTCCGTTATTGAGTTCTATAGTCTTTCTATTTACGTGGTTTGGTTCCTCAAGTGAGGAACTAAAGTCTGGATTGGTTACATTACACAGTATTTATCAGTTAATTCAGCAGGGCATTCCTATTCTGTTTTCTCTATAAATACAGAAGGAATAACAGATACAAAATATAGACTGTACACAACTCACAGGCCCCATCTTAGAGTTGAAAGCAGAGGACAGGTTAGGGGGAATGACTATCTGGCGTGTGCTGACTTTCCTAGGCTGGTAGGTAAGCTTTGGGTCTCCAGGGTTCCCTTCTCCCCAAATTCTCCAAATGATGGGAAGAACATTTGGAGTTTTGGCAGCTCTTGTATAACTGTTTGTATAGATGTTTGTTTATTCTGATACCAACGATTCTATTTCTCCTCCAATTATGCAACCAAGTTGTGAGTTGTCCCTTTCACAGGCAGGTATTAGGTATGTGGGTTTCCTTGGCTCCATGGTTTAAATTAACCTCTAATCATTACCCCTTTGAAGATTTAGGCTTAAAAGAAGAGATATGGTACTTCTTAGACACTCCCACGCTGGGAGATATGCCTGGTCTGTACCTTCATCCCCATCTCTTCAGTGGAAACCTGATAAAGACCAGGCCTGGCACTTACACAAACTTGGAGCTCATGAAGACAGACAATCCCAATGTTACTGCAAAAATATTATATTCCCCACCCCACCCCTCGACTTCTCCCAGCAACTGAGGAAGACTCCCTCTCCCTTTCCATGAACACATTACCCACTTAATTTGAGTTGTTACATTTTTAAAAACAACGAAATTAAGTCTATTTAGTGCTTTAAAAAGATGACAAATTTTTCAGTAAAATATATATCAATTTTTCCAGAATGCTCTCATCTTGAGCAGAGTAATTGTGATAGAAGAAGAAAATAAAATTGATAACCAATCAAGGTACTATTCTCATTACCTCTGCTTCTCAATGTGTTGTGAAAGCAAGCTAATAAGAATAGCTAGACAAACTTATGTTAACAAATATTTTCATGTTTAATTAAACATATTTATAGGAGAGTTTGACTTATTCTTGAAGTGATTTCAAACACACCACATTTTGGTATACCGAATATGCTTCAACGAGTGTCCTTTTTATTATTACTTTTTATTTTTAGTTTTATTGCTTAAAGTATTACTTATGCTCCGAGTGTCCTTTTTATTATTATTTTTTTATTTTAGTTTTATTGCTTAAAGTATTACAGAGGGTATTACATATGTCTCCTTTTTTCCCCCCGCCCTTGATGAGTGTCCTGTTTTAATGAGTTCACTTGGCCATGAATTAATCACGAGTGTCCTTTTTAATGAGTTCACTTGGCCATGAATTAATCAGGCTCTTTTTCTGTTGATCTGTAGAAAAGAGGCATTATAGTTAAGGTTTTACCATTTTGAAGTTTCCTTTTAGCTAATTTTTATCTTTCATCATATTTTTAAAGTGTGTGCAGATTTAAATATGTCAATCTTATTATATATCTACTATGTACAGAGCTCCTATTTCTTACAGAAATTACTGAAGAAATGTTTTAAATGCTAACTAGCCTCTATTAGTTTTCTTGTTAACAAAAATGTCTGATAGATTTGTTTTATGAAGTTTTTTATGCCTATATGTAAATGATGGTGTTTTATTCTGCTCACTATAAACTTGATGAAATTGAGCAATTAATAATTCTTCCAAGACTTCACTTGGACTTGCTGGAGGACTTAGCATCATCTACACTTTCATCTAGCCTTTTTCTCCTCGGGATTCTCCCCCTTTCCTCCAGCCCTTGCCACAGAGAACCAGTGGAAAGCGTTTAACTGGCATACATCAGCAAGCTGCACACCAGAACAGCCAAAAGAATAAGAAGCCAATGAAACTGCAAGAAACAGTGTGACAGCCAGTTTGAGAGCCACCCGGATGCTCAGACATCCTGTTTGGGGACAGCACACTCCGGAGGGGAAAGTCGCCTGCTGATGAAAGTAAACTTGGATCCAGAGTTCTATTCCAGTGTCTTTCTTCCCCCAGGCTCCTGCCCCCCTGCCGTACCCCCTGCCCAACCCCACTTGCCAATTAGGATCATTGAAAAAGAGGACATATCCCAATGGAATGTGCCTGTTTGAAACACTTACCCAGAAGTTTTCTGTGTGTGTGTGTGTGTGTGTGTGTGTGTGTGTGTGGGTGTGTGTGTTTAAGATGTCACACTTATTGCTACATGACTGTAATGTACAAGTGTCGTTTTCTGTAAAACTGACATAAAATGTTGCACTTTTTGTTGCTATAAGTAGGCAGATTTATGGCGGCCGGCCCACCACCCTCGCTCCCCCAGCTCCAAGCAGGTGTGCCTTCCTGGGGGAATTAGCCTGCGGGGATGTCCATGGAAATTCACAAAAGGAGACGTTTTGGTTGGAAACAAAAAGTGATCTGAGTGAGGCCAACCTCTTGCTCCACAATGGCACCAGGGTGATTCCATATTTGAAAAAATCAGTAAGAAGAAATTCAGCTTCCACAGGGGCTCAGGGCAAGGCTGTGCATCTGTTCTCTGCTCCTGCAGAGGAGGGTTTTGCTGGGGCATCCTGGGGTGTCCAGAGGCCCTTGGAGGGACTGGCTGGGAGCAGGGCCCAGAGGACCTGACGCACAGGAGAGCCTCGGGGGTCAGGACTACATGCCTCAGGAAGCGGTCGGAAATGGGAACTTCTGAGGATGAAGCAAATGTTCTTCTTGCAGGGAGAGGCTGATTGGACCCGTCTCTCCAGCATCTGGTCCTGTCCACGGCACTGCACCACATCCCGCAGTATTCCCGAATGATGACACAGTTCCCTGGCCATTCAGAGCCAGTGTTTTCAGGGCAAACAACAGAATACGGGGAAGGGATCCCCAGTGTAAAAAGTACCTCAAATGATCTGCAGATCACACTGGGCTTTCTGTCTGTGCAGGCAACCTAAATGTCAGTCAGTAGGAAAATTGCAAAAAGTCAATTGTAGTTTATTCATCCAGTGAAATACCATGCATCAATTAAAATGAATAAAAAAGATCTGTAAGAATCAACATGGATAACTTAACAAAGTAGTGTTCAGTGGGAAAAAGGGGTACAGAATGATGCCTTTTATGTAAATTTTAAATGACACAAAACAATCCCATATGTTGTCTATAAATACATGTCTGGAGTAAAAGTGTAAAAACAGTCTGAAAGGATAAACACCAATTTAAGGTATAGGTGTGGCTACAGGAACCAGAAAAGGGTCAAAGATATCACCATACTTGCAATATCTGTTTATATCATATAGGAAGCGACATTCATATCTGTAATGACAAAACATTAACAACCTGCTAATTTCAGGTGGTGAGAGTACTTGTGCTGTAAAATTCTTTGAATTTACTGAACTTTTCATGTTTTTCAATAAAATCAAAAGTATTAAGGAATGAATTATAGAGAGGCAAGAGGTTAAGGTCCAAGCAAAATACAATGGTGGCTTGAACTGGGATTATAATAGAAATGAAAAAAAAAAAAAAAGACTAGGCCCTGACTGGTTTGGCTCAGAGGATAGAGTGTCAGCCTGCAGACTGAAGTTTCTGCAGACCAGAATCCCAGGTTCGATTCCGGTCAAGGGTATGTACCTTGGTTTCGGGCACATGCCCAGTAGGGGTTGTGCAGGAGGCAGCTGATCGATGTTTCTAACTCTCTATCCCTCTCCCTTCCTCTCTGTAAAAAATCAATAAAATATTTTTAAAAAGACTAATCAGGTGATATTTTGGAGGTAAAGTTTTAGAAGTTGCTGTTGAATTGAATATAAGCATTAAGGGAAAGGAAGGAATAAAGGATGTTTCTTAATTTTAAATCTGTTTTTTGCATGCAGGCTTACTTCCTGCTTGGAGTTTGAATTTGTTCAGCCAGACCATGGGTGGTATGAAACATCCTGTACAGCTCCATTAAATGTCTCTTGGGGAAATTACTGGTTAATCGGTTCAGGCATACAGATTATACTTCCGCATCTTGTTGGGAGGTGCTCTCCTCCCAAGTCATGCAAAGGCTCACTAATAGAGCTTCCTTTGTACCTGCCATATTTCCAGTGAACTAGGCTTTTTGATTCACTTGAGTTCAACCTTCCTCTTCATTTGGATTAGACTTTCTCCCAAGCTTCTCCTGAGAGTGACTGGAATCAGGGGTAGGCAAACTTTTTGACTTGAGGGTTCTTAAACTGGACCGGAGGGCCGGAACAAAAGCATGGATGGAGTGTTTGTGTGAACAAATATAAATTCAAAGTAAACATCATTACATAAAAGGGTACGGTCTTTTTTTTTTTTTTAGTTTTATTCATTTCAAATGGGCCGGATCCGGCCGCGGGCTGTAGTTTGCCCACGGCTGGACTAGATCTTCAGCTCTCTAGTTACCTGTCTTAAAGTGGTAGTACCAAAGAGTGGTCCCGGGGCAGCTTTTGAATTCCACCCCTTAATCTACATCACTATTCCACAAATAAACAGTGTGCTTGCTATTCAAATAGAGCTTTAAGATAAAGTCTCCCAGCCACATTTTCAGTGAGATCACCATTCCCTAAAACCCTTTCATATAAAGATGCTGCAGCCAATGTAAGACTCAGCAGTCTTAGGTTATCCCAGGATGTAGGCCAGAACATGGCATTAGGCTAGAGGTAGACCATTGCAACGAGGCTATAATATTCATTGCCTTCTCCTCTGGAAATGAAATCTAGTAGCAAAGGGTTCATGAACTTGACAGTTGGTCTCACAAAGGGACACTTGGTTTAATTTTCCAGAATCAGTCAGTATTTGCATTTACCAAGAAGAGTGATGATCCTGTGAATTTGTACTGCTTGTTTGTCTATCTTCTCCTTTAGAATGTAAGCTCCATGTGGGCAGGCATTGTGTTGATTTTGGTCACTTACGTATTCAGTAAGTATTAGTTGAATATATTTGATAAGTGGAAATAGGCAGCCTTCCTTGCTGGTATGGTTGCTTGTATATATACAGATATACTTTGCTCTCCCCATATCATGGCCTTCACGCCATTAGTAGTTCCTGTTATTGGCAATGAAATTATGATAAATAAGTCTGAAGATAAAAACTATAATTGCTGAAAATGTAATTGCAGAGGGTTGTGGCATATGTTGCATATATCACTACTATAAGTTACCACAAATTTAGTGGATTAAAGCAACATAAATGAACTACCTTATAGTTGTGGAGGTCAGAATTCTGAGCGGCCTTAGGCTAACATCCTTCTGAAGGTTCTAGGGGAGATTCTGTTTCCTTTCCTCTCCCAGAGTCCAGAGGCCACCTGCATTTCTTGGCTCCTCGCCTCTTCCTCCATCTTCAAAGTGCATCATTCCAACATGTGCTTCTAATTCGCACATTTTATCTGACTGACTTTCTTGCCTTCCTTTTAAAGGAGTGCTGGTGATTACATTGGGCCAACTCAGATAATCCAGAATCATCTTCCCATCTCAAGATCCTTAATACATCTGCAATGTCTCTTTTGCCTGTAAGGTAACACTCACAGGTTCTGGGGATTGAGATGTGAACATCTTTGGAGGGTATTGTTCTATGTACTATGACCATTTAAAAATCTTGCTTGCATTGAAGTTTTCACTCTTTGTTATTCACTATGTTGTGGCTTCAGTGTAAAACTTAGAAAAATCTAGAGCTACACAGCAGAATTTGTTGATTCCACTCTGAATCAACAAAATTGGAAATTTATTTCTATCTCAACTGAGAAGTCCTGATTAATTTTGGTAATAAATGGGATCAGGAGGAACACTACTCTTTTATCAATTACTTCAAAATATTATAAAATGGGTTATAAACAATGTTTTCAAGTAGTAAATCTGATCCTCATCTCACCCCCATTCCTACCTTTCAAATACAATGAAATCTGCTTTTGAGTCACATTCAAGTGTGTGTGGAGCTTCAAAGTAGCAAACCTGGTGAGGCAGGCTGCTAGCCCAAGGATGTTGCCTTTATTGTAAACATTTTTATAGCTTCTTTTTTGGAACTGTCTTTGGAGACAGTTCACCAGACACACAGGAAAACACAGCTCGTTATTTTAAGGTCACAAGGTACTCTGCCTTCTCTGTCTTCTTCCCCTCCCCATTGTTTTAATCCACTTGCCTCCATCCCCACTCCTTCCTCTGCTGATGTTAGTGCCAGAGATCTGTGAAGTTAAGAGGAAGGCCTGGGAAGCCAGAGTGTGGCTGGGAAGGGGGCAGGGAGAGCTCCATGCAGAGCTCAAGGGGCAGCAGACTGCCATGTAAGTCTATCTGATTCAACCTATAGCAAAACTGTTAACTAATAATACTTGATAATTCGCTGGGTCAAAAATATTGCATTGTTAAAACAGTCCCTATTAAGACGTATCTGAACTTCATTGATCTTATATTTGTTCCCAATGGAAATATTTTAAATAATAGGTGAGCTTAGTCAAATAGATTTTTCAATGTACTATTTATTGACAGGGGAAGTAGGTGCACTAAAGGAGAGACTAGAAAAAAACTCTCCCCTGTACAGATTTTTTTCCACAGGGGGACTCAGTTTAGAGATTTTCTTAGAATAGCTCCATAATCCAGAGATTTTCTTTAAATCTCTGACAATTAAAGTTTACTATTTAGGTGCATGGATAAATAAAGAAAATATTATAATGGTATCATATAAAATAGTTATACCTTATAATATAGGCTGCAAAATATTTTTGACTAGTGGAGGTATTCAATGTCCAAGCAGTTTACAAACCCTCTGATACGTTCAACTACTGAAGTTACAGAGCATCTGGCCATCTTCGTTCAGAAGCAAGTATCTAAAATATTCCTAATTACTACATATATATTTTTTCTTCATTAACCCAATGAAGATTACTCTTCAATGAACTATGTGTGTAAATTAAGAGTAGTCAAAGGAAACGCAAAGAGTCCAATTTTAGATCATCATCTCACACAAGAAAGGGTTTTTTCCCTTATAAAACAGTCCTCCTCTACTTAATAAGACAGCCATTTATTTGGCTTCCTCTGGTGGCTATAATTGAAATAAAAAATTTTAAATTATAAATCTACACTGTCCAGTTTGTAGCTACTATCCACATGTTGATATTGAGCACTTGAAAGGTGGCTAGTCTGAATTGAGACCTTCTGTAAGTGTAAATATGTATCGTTCTCAAAGAGTTAGAATGAAAAAAAGATTATAAAACATCTCGGTAATTTTATGTTAATTACATGCTGAAACAATATTTTGGATACACTGAGTTAAATAAAATGTATTAAAACTAATTTCACCTGGACAAGTCAAAAGTACAACTAAATTATAGAACAACCACCCTTGAGAACCACCTGAAGACCAGCTGAACAGAACTCCTACAGCTAAAGCTATAAAGAAGTCACGTGGAGACTGGTAGGAGGTGCAAAGATACAGAATGGGCTTGCCCCACACCCATGTGTGGTGGTTAAAAATCGGGAGGGATATCTCAGCTGCAGCGGTCCCCTCTCCCCTGACCCTGAGGAGCAAGTAGTCCCAGTTCCACACCAGGCCCCCATCTCAGAGTTCTAGTGCCAGGGAGAGAAGCCCCCATAACTTCCAGCTGTGAAAACCAGCAGAGATTATGGCTGAGTGAGTCGGAGGACTACTGGAATCCCAGGTGCATCACTAAAGGGCCTGACAGACTTGCTCACTGCCAGACTGGGCAGCAGCTCAAAAGGCGCCAGGGACATATGAAGGCATGTCTGACTTCAGGGTGAGGCCTGGGGGGACAGCTCTCCCTGCCATTTTATTTCTTTGCTGAGCCCCACCCCCACCACCAAGCCAGCTGGCAGGCACAGGTGGACACCAAATCTGAGTCTCTGTTAAACTCACCCTAGGGCAGTGGTTCTCAACCTTGGCTGCCCATTAGAATCACCTGAGAATTTTTTAAAATCTTGATTTCTGGGCCTCATCCTCCAGAAATTCTGTTTCTTTGTTATGGGGTGGGGCCACAACATTAGTAACAAAGAAACAATTTCCAGAGGATGAGGCCCAGAAATCAAGATTTTAAAAAATTCCCAGGTGATTCTAATGGGCAGCCAACGTTGAGAACCACTGCCCTAGTGATTCCCTATGAAATCGACCCACCCAGCACATGCAGAGGCCCGAACCTCTTTCAGCAGCTGTTACTCACAAGTGGCTGACCTCCACACATGCTGTGGATTGCCCTAAAATCTCTGGAAGGTCCACAAACCCCAAACAAGAAGTGGCTGCCACCCTGGCACTAGTAGCAGTTGGCTTTGATTTACAGCACAGCCTGTCCTACGTGACTCCAAGTACATAGCACAAGTGAAAACCATCTTCAGATCACTTTGTGAGGCTCCTACCAGGTGGCCTCAAAACCAATACAGCCAGTGACTGGCTTCAGACCACACCAGAGTATCACCCAATTAGCTCCACAGACGACACACTCAAAAAGCAGAGTCAGCAGGCACCAGAACCCACTAAAGTGAATCTTGTTCCTTGAGGTCAGCCCCTGCACAACAGCTTGTCCACTACAGCCAGGGCCAGTCCTCATAGCCAGTCAGCCTGAGAATCCGTCCCATCTACTGACATGCCAACAGCAATCAAGGCTCAACTACAAGAGGACATACACAATCCACACAAGGGTCACCCCTGGCTCAAGTGACCAGGGAATCTGCACCACTGGGCCCCATAGGATACCTACGACATAAGGCCACTCTGCCAAGACTGGGAGATGTATCGAATCTACCTACTAGTAGTATATGAAAACAAAAACAGGGAGGTAGCCAAAGTGAGGCTATAAAGAAACATGTTCCAAATGAAAGAACAGGATAAAACTCCAGAAAAAGAACTAAATAAAATGGATGCTAGCAATCTACCATACACAGATTTCAAAACACTGGTTATAAGGATGCTCAATGGACTTAGGGGCAGAATCAAGGAATTTAATGAGAACATCAACAAAGAGATAGTAAAGAAACCATAAAAAAGGACCAGTCAGAAATGAAAATTACAATATCTTAAACAAAGACTATGCTAGAAGGAATAGACTGGCAGATTAGATTAAGCAGAATCTAATTAGCCATTTGGAAGAGAAGGTAGTGGAAAACACCCAATTGAAACAGCAAAAAGAAACAATGAATTTAAAAAATATTATAGTTTATAGGACCTCTGGGACAACAGCAAGTGTAACAACATTCATATAATGGGGGTACCAGAAGAATAAGAGAGAGAGGAAGGGATTGAAAACCTATTTGAAGAAATAATGACTGAGGCCTGGGCTAGGTAGCTCAGTTGGTTAGAGCATCATTCCAATATGCCAAGGTTGTGGGTTCAATCCCCAATCAGGACACATGCAAGAATCAACTGATAATTCATAAATAAGTGCAACAACAAATAGATCTCTCTCTCTCTCTTTCTCTCTCTAAAATTAATACAATAAAAAAAATAATGACTGAAAACTTCCCTATTCTGGCAAAGGAAATAGACATACAAATGCAGAAGTGCAGAGAGGCCCTAACAAGATGAACCCAAAGAGTTCCACACCAGGACACATAATTAAAATGCCAAAGGTTAAAGACAAAGAGAGAATCTTAAAAGCAACAAGAGAAAAGCAGTTAGTTACTTACAAGGGAGCTTCCCTTGTCAACTTGTTTTTTCTCAACAGAAACTTTGTAGACCAAAAAGGAGTGGCAAGAAATATTCATAGTTATGAATAGAAAGGACCTATAAGATTACTCTACCCAGCAAAGTTATCATTAAGAATTGAAGGTC
>NW_006296057.1:148642-154854 GCF_000327345.1 Myotis davidii
ATGGCCCTCCAACCAAGATTATTCTACCCAGGAAGACTATCATTTAGAATTAAAGGATAGTAATAGAGCTTCCAAGACAAGAAAAAGCTGATGGAATTCATTTAATATCAAAGGAGAGATAAAGACCTTCCCAGACCAAAAAAAGAAAAAGAAAAGCTAGTATTACAAAAAATACCAGTATTACAAAAAGTGTTAAAGGAAGAAAAAGAAAAAGAAATTTAAAAAATGAATTTAAAGAAATGGCAAAAGTACATACATACTGATATTTATTTTAAAGGTAAATGATTTAATGCTCCAATAAAAAGATAGGGTGGCTCAATGATAAGAGCCCTTTGAACACTCTTGGATTCTGCTGAGAAGCTGAAATGTCTAAAACTATTCTTCTTGCCTTGCACCAAATATCATCCCTCTCTGCAAGTGGCCCACAGCCTGGAGAAAGACCTCACAGGGTAGTAGAAAGAAATGAGTGATGAGGAAAAAGAAAATACTTGTGGCCAAGTAGTACTGGATGAGTGCCGGGGCTGACCAGCAAGACCCTGAGCGATGACGGATGAATAGATTTCTCCGACACAACATTTGCTGTGAAACAGAGGGCTAAAAAGTGAAACAAAATCCAATTTTTAAAAATCCTATTTTTAAAAATATTTATTCATTATAACTTTGAATGCTTACTGCTTAATTTTAGAATATATTAGATTATACCTGGTGCCTCAGTGTCTTCTCTTGTAGTATTCTGAAATGAACTGCTGCTCTGCAGACCTGACTATAACCTGGAAGGGAATAGGACTAGCCCATATAGAAATCACATACTGGGTAAGCAAGGCCGCTCTGCACAGGCATTGTCTCTCTCCTCCCAGGAGATGGGATGGTTACACGTAAGGAGAAGCTGTGTCATAGGAGGGAAAATAACACCCATTGGAAATCCAGGACACAAGAGCGTTGGAAGGAAGCATGAGTCAGAAGAATTCAAGAGGTCTACTGCCTAAAAGGAGGCTCAAAGTAGATAAGCCTTTCACAAGAGAAATACAAAAGCTAAAATGACATTTGCAAAATTAACTTCGGCTTTATTGCAGAATCTTTATATAAAACATCATTCTTGCCATGATAACAACCTAGTAATACCATGGAATAAAGGCAGACTTCATTAGTTAAATAGGGTCAAGAGAGAACTACTCCTAACCAAACTGAAATATTATCTCATTTTCCATGTTATCATTTCCAACAGATACACTCACACTATTAGAGGAAGTCCAGACTGACATGAAGGCAAGAGTATTTGATTCAGTCCATAAGCTCACCCTGAATTTTATCAAAGGAAACTCTAGTTCATGTGTATCAGCCTCTCTCAATCTTTAATTAGCTTCTTGTTGAAATGAACTTTCCCTTAGTTTTCTGGAGTAGGGGGAGTTGGCCTTAGAGCTTGACCAGTGCCACCCCATCCCCCCTGCCAAGGACAAAGCAGGGACCTTGTCTCGGGATTAGGGGAAATAGTTAAGAAGGAGAGGAAAAGAAAATTGCTTTTCCAGCTTCTCTAACTTCCCATGCAGCCTACGGAGAAAGCCAAGCATCCCTTGGGAGGAAATAACAAAAGTGCCAAACCGTAGATGGATGGATGAGGTCTGCATCCCTGCAGTGGACCGGGGCTCTTGCCTGAACAGTGTCACATACTCTTGTCCCTTGCTCATGGTGGTTATCAGAAGGCCAAATGGACATTTATTACCAGTTGGCCCTGCCCTCCTGGGGACCTCTACCCTTGAAGCTCAGTTCCCTTTCCTGCCAGAAATACCAGGGTCAGGGAAGGGGGTCTGGTGAAGCTGCAAGAGTTCAGTTGCCTTGTTTCCTTCCACAGCACATGAGGTAGCTAGTTAGATCATAAGATGCATTTATAAGAAACCTTAAGAGACAATTACTTCAACAGGGTGTCAGGTAATAGGCGATAAATGAGCCCTTCTTAGAAAACCACTCACCACTATGTTATCTCTAAGGTACTTCCAGCTCAGCTAATAATAATTATTGTTATTATTTAACAACCCCCCCCCACATAAAATACACATTTAAAGTTTCTGTGGCTAGTTATCTTTTCATTGAAGGTAGGTTGGATTCCTACCAGGTTTGCCTTACCACACACACTGTTTTGTCAGACTTGATTGCTAACTAACATACTTCATAACATACTGTGCACTGCTGTGAAAGAGAGAGAGAGAGAGAGAGAGAGAGAGAGAGAGAGAGAGAGAGAAACAGCAACTGGCTGCCTCCTATACATGCCCTGATGGGGACCAAAGCCACAACCCAGGCATGTGCCTCAACCAGGAATTGAACCTGAAACCTTTTTGGTGTATAGGATGGTGCTCCAACAAACTGAGCCAACTGGCTGGGTCACATTCTCCATATCCTTAATGAAAACACAATGATGTTTCCAAGTATAGTAATGGAGGCAGTTTCATTTATTGTAAGAAACTAAACCAAATGAAGTTGTGCACTGTGACCTTGGATAACGTCACGCTGGGGAGCCTGCAGGGAAGTGAGAGCTCTTGCACACTGCCAGCCATGCGTCTTTCTGAGAGCCGTTTGTGTCAGTAGCCTTGGGTTCTGTGTACTCTTGGACCTATTTCTATGAGTTAAGCAGTATTACTTCATTTTACAGATAAAGAAACTGAAATTCAGAGAGATAAGTAACTTCCCAAGGTCATACAACAAGTTAGTAGTGGAGCTGCAATTCAAATTCAGTGACTTTATCCACACCTTACACTTAACCCCTATACCGTAAACTTCATTTAATAATACGGGTTTGTCTTTAGAAAGTACTCATATAATAGAATAACATGCAGCAATTTGACATGTTGTACAAGAATATATGATGACATGGACAAATGTTTGCAAAATTACATATATCCAAAGTAAGTTAAAGAATGTAATCCTAGCCCAGCGGGTGTGACTCAGTGTGGTTGAGCATCCACCTATGAGCCAGAAGGTCACAGTTCAATTCACGGTCAGGGCACATGCCTGGGTGGCGGGTTCTATCAATACCCGGTGTGGGGTGTGCAGGAGGCAACTGATCAATGATTTTCTCTCATCATTGATGTTTCTATCTCTCCGATTTTAAATCAATAAAAATATATATTTTTAAAAAGTTAAAAGAATGTGATCTTAATTTTATTAGATATACATAAGCACATATATATAACATATATATACATATATATGCATAACATAGATCTGTGTGAGATATATAGATGCACATATATAAAGACTGGTGAGATCACAAATCAGCTATTTCTTTCATTCTGTGTATCTGTCTTTTCTATATTTCCTATTTTTGTACCAAAAAAATGTTGTTTTAAAGATGTTCAATCTCACATCTCATAGTGAAAATCTGCAATTTAAAGACAAAAGCTACTTTTATATAAAAAGGAACATGAAAATGAAAGATGCAAATTAATTTTAAAGTGGATTATCACAGGCTTCTGGTAAAGATGGCGGACAGGTCAATGGGGTACTCACATCCTCCCACAAGCACATTAAAATTACAACTAAACTGCCTGGCCAGGTGGCTCAGTTGGTTGGAGCATCATCCCATACACCAACGGTTGTGGGTTCTATTCCCTGTCAGGGCACATACCTAGGTTGCAGGTTTGAACCCAGGTCGGGATGTGTTCGGGAAGCACCACTCGGTTTCTCTCTCGCATCATGTTTCCCTCCTCTTTCTCCCTCCCTTCCTCTCTCTCCCTTCTTCTCTCTCCAAAATCAATAAAAACATATTCTTGGGTGAGTGTTTTAAAAAATTACAACTAAACTACAGAACAACCATCCCTCAGACCACCTGAAATCTAAATGAACAGGAGTCCCATAACTAAGGACATAAAGAAGCTACATGAGACTGGAAGGAGGGGTGGAGATGTGGAATGAGCTGGTCCCACACCCATACGTGGTGGTTAAAAATAGGAGGGATATCTTGGTTGAAGAAGTCCGCACTGAGGATCCAGGGGTCCTAGCCCCACAGCAGGCCCCCATAACTGGGGAGGTTCCAGCGCTGAGAAATCCTCATAACTTCTGGCTGTGAAAACCAGCAGGAAGTGTGGCTGAGTGAGATAGAGGGCTTCTGCAGTCCCAGATGTTCCTCTTAAAGGGTCTACACATGGACTTTGACTCACGCCCATTGAGTTCCAGCGCTGGGGCAGCAGCTCAAAAGATGCCAAGGACATACAGGAAGTAACTAAACTGCCTGGCATCAGCACGAGGTCTGGAGGGGCAGCTTTCTCCCAGAAAGAAGTGCTGGCAGAGGCCACTGTTCCTTTGCTAGGCCCTCCTCACACAGAGCCAGCATGTGGGTACCATATCTGAGGCTCTATCAACCTGGCTAACACTGTTCACCCTGCCCTACTGATTCTCTGAGACCCCAACCCACCCAACTTTTGGACCCAGCCAAGCTGTTTGTTTTCAGTGGCTTTTCCACACAAATAGCCTGTCTTGGCTCACACTGTGGACTCTCCTAAAACCTCTTAAACAAGCAGCATCTGGTCTTGTATGGCCTATACCTCTTGGTAAGTGGTCCCAAGCCTAACACTAGTAGCAGCCGCCTTCGGTGTGCAGGTTGGCCTCTGCTGGGCACATCCAAACCCAGAACAAGTAGCATGCATCTGAAGATCACTTTGTAGCTCATGCCAGGTGACCCTGGGCAGGACACAAGCAGTGGCTGACCTTGTTCTGCATCTCCCAGGAGGTCCCAGAGCCAGCGCACTGATGGACAACTTCAGACCATGCTAAAACACCACACAATTACCTCCATAAACAACACATTCAGGCATGAATTCAGCAGATGTCAGAACCCTACTGAAGCAAGTCCTGCTTTGTGGAGTTGGCCCCTGCACAGCAGATGCTCCACAGTGGTCATGTGTGACCAGTCCTTGAAGCTGATTGGTCTGGGGGTAAATCCCTCCCATTTATGTGTCAACAGTAATCAAGGCTCAAATACAATAGAAGGATACAAATAGGCCATATGAGTGGGTGCACATTGGGTGACTGGGGAGACTGCACCACTGGGCCCAATAGGACACCTACTACATAACGCCACTCTACCAAGACTGGGAGGCGTAGACACTCTACCTAATACATAGAAACAAACACAGGGAGGCAGCTAAAATGAGGAGACAAAGAAACATGTTCCAAATAAAAGAACAGAACAGAACTCCAGAAAAGAACTAAAAAGCAATCTACTAAATGCAGAGTTCAGAACATTGGTTACAAAAATACTCAATAAACTTAGGGAAAGAGTAGATAAAATTACTAGTAGTGAGAACTTCAACAAAAGGAGAGGAAACATAAAAATGTAGAAAGAAAACATAAAAAAGAACCAGTCAGAAATGAAGATTACATTACAGAAAATCAGCAATAAAGTATATGAAGCAGAGGATCAAATCAGCAATTTGGAAGGTAAGGAAGCAGAAAATACCCTATCAGTATAGCAAAAAGAAAAAAGAATCTAAAAGATGAGGGTAGTTTAAGAAGCCTCTGGGACAACTTCAAGCATACCAGCATTCACATCATAGGAGTACTAGAGAGAGTTAAGGAATTGAAAACCTATTTGAAAAAATAATGACAGAAAACTTCCCTAACCTGATGAAGGAAATACACATACAAGTCCAGAGAGTCCAAAACAAGATGAACCCAAAGAGGCCCACATCAAGACACATCATAATTAAAATGCCAAAGATTAAAGACAAAGAGAAAAATCTTAAGGGCACCGAGAGAAAGACAATTACCTACAAGGGAGCTCTCATAAAACTGTCAGCTGATTTCTCAACAGAAACACTTCGGGCCAGAAGGGATCAGCACAAAATCTTCAAAGTGAGGAAAAGCAAGGACCTATATCCAAGATTATTGTACCAAGAAAAGCTATCATTTAGAATTCAAGGACAGATAAAGAGCTTCCCAGACAAGAAAAAGTGGAAGTTCATCACCACCAAACTAGTAATACCAAACTAGTATTACAAGAAATGTTAAATGGTCGTCTTTAAGAAATAGAAGGAAAAAAGATAAAAAAATATGAATAATAAAATGGCAATAAATACATATCTATCAACAATTACTTTAAATAGAAATGGATTAGCCCTGGCTGGTGTGGCTCAGTTGGTTGGAGCATCATCCCATTCACCAAAAGGTGGTGGGTTTGATTCCCAGTCAGGGCACATACCCAGGTTGTGGGCTTGATGCCC
>NW_006296057.1:154929-158025 GCF_000327345.1 Myotis davidii
TTTCCCTTCCCCTCTTTAAAATCAATAATAAGTAAATGCAGATGGATTAAATATTCCAATCAAAAGACATACGGTGGTTGAATGGATAACAAAACAAGACCCTTACATATGCTGTCTACAAGAAACTCACTTCATTGAAATATACATACAAACTGAAAGAAAAGGGATGGAAAAGATATTTTATGAAAATGAAAAGAAAAACAAGCTGGGATAGCAATATTTATACCAGACAAAATAGACTTTAAAATAAAAGCTATACAGCAAAAGACAAAGAAGGACCCAACAATTCCACTTCTGGATATTTAGCTGAAGAAACCCAAAACATTAAATTAAAAAGACATATTCATCCATTTGTTCATTGCAGCATTACTTACAAGAGCCAAAATATGGAAGCCACCTAAATGTCCATCACTAGATAAATAGATAAAGAAGTGGTACATATATGGAATATGACTTAGCCATAAAAAAAAATAGTGAAAGCTTGCCATCTGCAACAACATGGATGGACCTAGAGGGTATTGTGCTCAGTGAAATAAGTCAAATAAATAATGCCAGAAGATATTACTTATATGTGGAATCTGAAGAACAAAATAAATGAACAAGCAGAATAGAAACAAACTCACAGATACAGAGGACATTTTGGTGGTTTCCAGATGGAAGGAGGGTTTGAGGGCTGGGTGAAAAAGGCGATGGGATTAAGAAGTACAAACAATATTGTGATAGCCATGTATGTTGTCAGAAGGGTACTAGATGTATCAGGTGATCATTTCTATAAGTTATATACATGTCTAATCACTGGGTTGTATACTTGAAACTAATATTGTATGTCAACTGTAATTGAAAAATAAAAATTTATTTAAAAATAAATAAAATAGATTACTATGATACTTTGGTACAAAGTCCATCTTGATTTTGTTTTACTTGATTTTGTCTAAATGTTCTTATTTGTAAAGGTTGTTTATGTTGGTCACAAGTAGCAAAAGGAAAGAGCTACAGGGAAACTGAACAGGACGGCAGCACCTACCTCTGGAGCACCTACTAACTGGTGTTTCTTTTCTAGTGTGAATGGCATTACTCCATTCTCTAATCCTGTAACCCTGAACTGAAATTTATACTGTTTTTATTTAGTTTTTGTTTGTTAATCCTCAACAAAGAATATATTCTCCATTGATTTTAAGAGAGAGTGGAAGGTGGGGAGAGAAAAGAGAGAAACATTGATGTGAGACACACGGATTGGTTGCCTCGCACATGTGCCCTGACTGGGACTGGGGATGGAACCTGTAACCCAAATAGGCGCCCTTGACCAAGAATTGAACCCAGGACTCTTCAGTGCAAGGGCTGGTGCTCTACATATATGGAATATGACTTAGCCATAAAAAAAATAGTGAAAGCTTGCCATCTGCAACAACATGGATGGACCTAGAGGGTATTGTGCTCAGTGAAATAAGTCAAATAAATAATGCCAGAAGATATTACTTATATGTGGAATCTGAAGAACAAAATAACCACTGAGTAACACTGGCCATGGTAAAACTTACACTTTAACATGAGACTAGAATATCCAAATAAGAGGCTCCCTGGTTAGTGAAAAAATATCAAGAACTCATGTTTATTTATTGATAAAGGATAAGGATGGGAAAAACACGACTTGCTAACTTTCCCATGTTGATCTTTAAAAAAACAACAGCTACTCAGCATGTTTGTTCAGTCTGCAGCTTCTTTTCACATGACTTACAAGGTGTTATTTTAACAGGAGTGGAACTCCCTGAGCAATGGGGCTGACTGAGGAAGAGCTAGGTCATGCAGACAGTAGCCTCCAGTTCTATCCTAGCAGAGAGAATATTCTTGTTGGATTTGTTGAAAAGCTCTGAGAGGAAGGAAGAGACATTAGTGAGAATTTCCCTCAGATAACACGTTTTAGTTTAAAGAAATCCTGCTCAATTATGTTCCCCAAATATCATACATGAGTAATTTAGAACGGAAGTTGGAAACCTTTTTTTTTTTTTCAATAAATTTTCTTTTTTTCTTTGCCAAACTTCCCATTGCTACAATGGAAATACACACTGTATATTTAATGGATAGACTATCTTTCTCCTGGTGTTTTTTGTTTGTTTGTTTTCTGGGTGAAGACTGGTTCAGTTCTAGTTCAATGACTACACAGTTGTCTTACTATCATATCTCCTTTCCACCAAAGTGCTAACTTATTTGAATTTTTACTGCATTTCTAAGTAGTATTATGTACACCATAGATAACTATGAAAGTACCAAAAAGGTCCAAGAAAAGTTAAAACCCCACAATCCTACTACTCAGGAAAAAATATTATTAATAATATTTTACTATTAATAATATGCACTTTTTTAACTTACTGCACATTAGCATATTAAAGACTCTTAGCAGCCAAGAAAGAAAGAAAACAATTTACCTTTGTTTTATTTTTTTTTTACACAATGAATCGCTTTTATTTCGGTATGCATCCACATCTCAGCAATTAGTAGTCCTGAACAGAAAAGTAGAAAAGCGCAGCAATTTGCCAGGAAGTCAAGCCCGCCAGTTTCAGGGTTCTGCCGTGCACACCGTGTTCTTTCTTCATCCCCGTTGAGGACCCAGAGAGGCTGTAGCACCGAAATCGAAGAACGCACCGAACTCAAGGTTCTTTTTGTGCCAGTTGTCAGATTCCAAACTAGAACCAAATGGATTGCAAAGATGACCACCTGAGAGCCCTGTTTAAAACTTCAACTTGTAAAAGCAAAGGCAATGATAGGAACACACCAAACAATTCATTCACAGGGATCATGTGTGCTTACAAGTGTCTTCTGTGGCCTTCCTGAGCTTAAAAAAAAAATCAGCTGATGATGACAGCAGAGGGTGGCCCGGCTGTGGACCCATTTATTTCCTGGGCTGGTGGAGAGTAAATGAATGTGGTTCCAAAAGTAAGTGAGGGAAGTCAGACTCTTTCCAGCCTTACCTGCTGGCTTCTGGCCAAGGCAAGGGAGTGTCATGGAAAGCGCTGGGTGGTGATGGTGCAAGAAAGGGACTTGAGGGGGAAGGAGAAAGCAGCACCCTGCGATATAAAGGTGGTGTTGGTGGTGGTGTTG